>NW_027279922.1:315000-395466 GCF_046629955.1 Centroberyx affinis
GAAAGGGTGTTAGTGCTTCAGACTGAAGCCAAACACAAAATACGGTTCAGTAAAACTCAACGGTGCTTCCAAAAACGCAGAGCGAGTAAAAATACATTCGTTTGAGGTAGAAAGAAATTATGGGGGGCAATTCATCCCCAAATCTAGTCTATGTATTGCTTTGTGACCACAAGCCTCTCTCCAGATCATAGATTCCTAATGCTTTGGAAGGAAATGTGTTTCTCAATGCAGGATTCCTCTTTTATGTCTCTAGCCTGGTCCGAGAAGCCGAGCTGCTGATTGGCGGATGTTAGTCAGCGTTAGTTTGGAACAGGCTGACTCCTCCTTCTCCCAAAAGACCATTAGCAATGAAAACACACAAGGCAGGGAGGAGGAACTATTTTTGAGATGCCATGAAGATAAATGCCTGTACTCTTTTGACTGAAGAAAGAGGACTAGAGGAAGTACCAACTCTGATTCTGTTGGTTTGTAATGAACTGGATCAAAGTGGTTCAAAGTGGTCAGTAAACAAAAACATCCTTGCCTAGTTATATTAGAGGCTTAGAGATTTCTAGTTGAGGATATAGATGCAGAAAAGTCTACAACAAACAGCGTTACAGTGTCAGAATTGTAATATATGTGTATACTAGTGTTATACTTGCTTGTCAATCAAACAAGCATAAAATTGCTGCTCTACCTCATCTGTCAAAACTCAGATGAGGTTAAAATGAAGAGGCAGCTCAAATGGACCAGCAATAAAAAAATCTTCCAGATAACACAGTTCCCTTTACAAGCAAAGCATCAGACAATTAAGTCGGCATTATGTGCATCCTCCATGAGTTTAAGACCATTAGTTTGGTTGTTAACCTTTAATATAAGGCTGAGCTGCGTTGTGTTGACTTTGGGATTAAATCTTACAGACAGGCTCTCAGACAGCCTCATGTCTGTTTGCTTTAGGCTTTACTGTGTTTATAATATCTATAGACTCAATTGTTTCCCAACATGCAGAAAGCAGGATGAAACTAGACCTTGATGTGTGTTTGCATGTGTGTCTCTGCAGAGTTTCTATTGAACTTTAAATAGCAAATGGTACCATATATATTCTGTAGATATCTGGTTACATTCTGTTCCCAGATTCACCAGACATTTCTCAAGTCGATATGGAAATAACAAAACCTGAAAATGAAACCTCTTTGCCCTGTTGGTGCATCACTGCTATCGAATTAAAACCTCCAATGAGTCAGCTTTTCAGTCATTAAAGCGTTTATCGCCGACATCCTGTTTGTTTTGATTTTGTTGACATCTGGTGATAATTGCTCATTGCTGTGGTGTTTCTGCACTGCACTTCCCACAGATTACCTGTCAATCAAACCGTGTGTTTTCCCAGAAAAGACCTACCAGACACCAAGTGTTCAGAACAGCAAATTGGTTGTCATGAACTGTACAAGTTGAATCACTATTGTGTTATATCAATCAGCGATAGAGTATAATTACTTAAAACAAAAACAGCCTTATTTCAGATTGATGACCCAATGGGTTTTGAATGGGTTTTAATACCTGCTAGGGTCGTGTAAGCTACTCTGCATATCAAGTACCATCTAACTTCAATACAGCAGCATGAAGAACTCCAAACAAAAATTCAAGTTGAAAGGTTTTCAGCTATTGGCCATACTCCGGCTAAGGTCACATTCAGGTTAAGCTGTTCACATCAACCTTTGATACCCTGCGATTAAGTCTCCCTGTTGCCATGAATGAATCACTACCAGAATATTCCTGTCTACTTGCAATGTCCCATCCACAGCTAGACTAGTCTGCAAGCAATAAGGTGTGAAAAGGTTTGTCTGCCAGCTAATTCTTCCCTATCTGACTGAGTAATAGCAGGCTCTAACACAGGGGGAAGAAATGAAGATCCCAATAGTAATCTGTGTGATCTTCTTGACCCTCCTGACAAATAACCTGATGTTACAGGCAGTTATGCCTTTCATCCTTCAAAGTCCAATCCATCCAATCCATCAAAATGTACCCATAACCCTGTAGGAGTCAAAAAACAAAAGTGAAAGGTATAAAATGTTTAGATGTCACAGTAACCCATTGAATATCACAGTAAGCCAGGCATCTTAACCAGGTGTCTCATAATTGGAATACAAGCCAAACCAAATTATGGCATTAAAGTAATAATCTGCAACTTTTTCATATAAATAAATGTCTGTTTTGCTGCTCTCTACTGACTGATACCATACAATGATTCCGCCTATAACTATAAGATGTGACTTTATATTGACTTGCAGTGATGCGTATTATGTTTATGGAAGCAACAACAGCGGTTTGTGTAGAATGAATATAAGAAGGTAGAAGAAATATAACAAGCTACAGTCTACATTCAGTGTCTTTATTATTACAGTATGTTGAGCCAGCGCCTACACTGAGTGCAAAACACCAAAGCAATGTCTGCTTTTCACCGAAGATGTTGCCAAAATAAAGAAAAATATGAATCATGCGGATTATCACTTTAAAGGCATCGAACCAAAACCAGGTTACTTGAGTAACCGGGTTAAGAACAGCATTCTGTGTGCATGTAAACGTAGCCGCTGAGTTTCATATTGAACACGTGCAAAAGCCCGTCCTTGCTCTCATGCAGCTGTCAAGCGGGGTTGGAGGTGGATCCCCAGAGCCATATGGTCGGGTCAGGAGAGCAGTGTAATGTGCTGGGCAGGGGCCAGGGTCACATCAGACCCAACCGCACATCAACCTGCTGCTACGCTGCCTCTTGGTGGAAGAAAGGCCCCTTCAGTCAGATGGACACACACGCAGACAGCTGGAACAGAGATAACTGATAGTGTTTTGTTGCTCTGTGAACAGCCTGCGGCCCACTGTACAGTGTGTGTGTTTGTGTGTGCGTGTGCACGTGTGTGTGCACGTGTGTAACGGAGAGAGAAAGTATCACCTTCCCCTTCTTTTTGCATTATTTTCAGCAGTCCAGCGCAGTGGAAATGATGGCTTCCCTTCTCATGAGGTCTGCTAGTGTTTGGGTGTGTTACTGGGTGTGTATTGCATTGAGGAATTGACCTAGATGATTGAATTATGTCAATCCACGAAGCTGCCATCTATCCTGTGGGATAATTCAGGAAATAGGTTTAGCCATTTGGTCAGATAACTGTAAAAATGTCTATTTTTTCTGAATAATTTGTTGAATTACGCTTGGATATTTGTGTGCTGTGTAATGTCTTGTAGCCGTACCAAATGATGTCTCATGATGAAAGTTCTATCATGGAAATTTCAGTCATCTGGCTACATGCATTTGAAATATCCCACTGGTCTCTTGTTTACTAACCAGTTTGCAGAGATGTTTTTCTTATTTCAGGATTATTTTAATGTATTTTCAGCTTTATTAAAGACAACACAGTGGAACGGTGGGAGAGAGAGGATGACGTGCAACACAGGTAATGAGTCCATGAGGGCAGAGCACATGATAGGCACCGCAGCTTGCTTTAACCAGGACAACATGTTCCTATGTTATTCTGTACCAGGACCACTGTAGATGCAGTTTCACCACAACATCTCCGAGCAACATTCCATTCACAACAGGTCAGCTATACCGTGCAATTACATTTTATGTAACCTCATCTTGTGTGCAGGCAGTCTTTGTTTGCAAACCAGGCTGGGCATCAACTTAAGATGTTTACTGGCTGTGAGAGATAACAAAGGAAGCACAGCTCCTGAACTTAGTCTCAGTCAGATTCAAGGTTGGTGTCAGTTCTTCAGGCTTATTGGAAGGCAGCCTTCCTACTCACCAAATGGTCTACACTATACTGCCCATACATTTTGATTCTTTAGGGTTAGGGTTGGGGTTAGGTTGGTTGTGTGTAGATGTTTACCCAGAGCTCACAGAACAGAAGGGCTTGTTATCAAAGCTATCCAGGTTAGGCACTGGTCTGGGCAACAAAACTCTTGCATCTACGTCTTCAAAACATTATCTTGAAACATAACTGTCAGTAGTTGCTCCTCAGCTTCAAATATGATCTCTTGGGCCTATTCTGGTTAGACACATGTCCCAGTACTCCAAAAAGAACACATCTAGGACCCAAAGATTGATACACATTGGACCATGGAGATGCATTTGACAAGAATTTGCCCCAGTATCCCTCTTCTGGGAAGATTTTTGTTGGTAGATTTAGTAGTCCGTTTAGTACAGAATTATGTAACTATCATTATCACTGATTCTCAACCATGTGCCATTGAGGCCCAAGTTTTAATTCAAGCCAAATGCTAGAGCAACTGATTTTACTGATTAGTTTGTCCTTTTTGGTTAAAGCTGATTTACATTCCCTCCCTTTGCGCTAATTTCTACTGAATTAATATTATCAAGCGTCATTCCTCGGCAGGCCCCACTGGCTGATCTGAGGCCAGCTCGCCTCTGAAGTCATGGCACGGCTTATTTGGTTTTTGCGGCCTGAGCAGCGGAGCGGATGATTCCTCAGGTCCAGCGTTGTGCGAGACTTTCACCCTCTCCTCCCTATGAGAACTGTGCCGTGGTCACCCTGCTTTGTTACTCCCACTGGCTGGAACACTATTGTCATGGAAATCTCTGTTTTGTTTTGTGCGTGCGGGTGTGTGTGTGTGTGTGTGTGTGTAGATGTGTGTGTGAGTAGAACCCTGCAGTGGGGTGGGACAGACTACAGAGAGAGCCAAGAAAAACACAGTCCTGGTCTAGCATAGCCTATATACCCCTCTCTCCTTCCCTTCTTCTCTCCTTCCCTCCCTCCTTCCCTCCTTCTCTCCTTCCCTCCTTCCTTCCCTCATTCCTTCCTATCCTCCCTCCCATCCTTCCTTCATCCCTTCTTCCCTCCCTCCTTCCCTCCCATCATCCCTTCTTCCCTCCCTCCTTCCCTCCCATCCTTCCTTCTTCCCTCCCTCCCGTCCCTCCTTCTCTCCTTCCCTCCTTCCTTCCCTCATTCCTTCCTATCCTCCCTCCCATCCTTCCTTCATCCCTTCTTCCCTCCCTCCTTCCCTCCCATCCTCCCTTCTTCCCTCCATCCTTCCCTCCCATCCTTCCTTCTTCCCTCCCTCCCGTCCTCTCTTCTTCCCTCCCTCCTTCCCTCCCATCCTTCCTTTTTCCCTCCCTCCCGTCCTCCTTTCTTCCCTCTCTCCTTTCCTCCCACCCTCCCTTCTTCCCTCCCACTTTTCCTCCCATCCTCCCTTCTTCCCTCCCTCCTTCCCTCCCATCCTCCCTTCTTCCCTCCCTCCCATCCTTCCTTCATCCCTTCTTCCCTCCCTCCTTCCCTCCTATCTTCCCTTCTTCCCTCCCTCCTTCCCTTCTATCCTCCCTTCTTCCCTTTCTCCTTCTCTCCTTCCCTCCTACCCTCCCTTCTTCCCTCCCTCCTTCCCTTCTATCCTCCCTTCTTCCCTTTCTTCTCCTCTCCTTCCCTCCTACCCTCCCTTATTCCCTCTCTCCTTCTCTCCCATCCTCCTTTCTTCCCTCTCTCCTATCCTCCCTTCATCCCTCTCTCCCTCATACCTCATCTTTCTCACCTCCTTCTCCCTCCATCGCTCTCTCCCTCCATCCATAACCCATCTCCCTCCTTCCCTCCCTCCACTGCCCACCCCCTCCCTCCTCTCCCTCCACCCACTCCCACCCCCCATGTCCTCCCCAGCCAAAACCCTGGAGAGAGGCCAGCAGTCTGGAACTGGCAGGAAATCAGCAGGGTGAACACCCCTCACCCCTCCCACCCCTCCCTGAGAGCTGGGGGGTTCAGGTCTTCTGATCCGGGCTGTGTTGTCGCCCCGGCCAGCTGATAGGGTGGAGCCCTCCCTCCAGGGTTTGGCTCAGTTGTTCTGTGACTACAACAGAAAACAATTCCTCATTTTGCATCAGCTTTTTTGCTTGCATGCATGAAAAATACAAGAGAGGTTATGGTGTTCTTGGCTTATTTGTAGAAAAACTGTGAAATATGAACATTCCAACTCAAAGTTATCATGTTCTGCTTGTTGGCAAGCATATTAATTAGACTTTATTGCTGTTCAGTTCGCCAAAATTTGAGTCATCACTTTTTTTAAGGAGGAGATGGGATTAAGGAGGAAAGTTGTGCAAGTTCTTCATGTTGATTTTGGAAAATATAGGGCACAAAATGGTAATATGACCAGAGGAAGTGGCAGAGGTGGTCCTGAAGACAGGGTGAGGTGGTGGTCAGATCTGGGCGGGCTGGGGCGCGCGAGAGAAAAAGATGTGGTATGCAGGACCCAACTGGGAAGTTATTTTAAGGGAGAGCCCTTCTGGAAATTCACTCAGAGCCGTCTGTCTCCAGCCTTTCATCGCAGACGCTGCTATATAGGCCAGCAGACGACAAATCAAGTTACACAATGGACTGGAAAGGACTGGCTAGTTAAAAAATGTTCAATAGAACTTTACAACTGCATTATTCCAGTGTACAACCTGTCTATTAACTGATAGAAATGTACTCTAAGTACACAATAATACTCTATAAGTACTTAATGACAACCTTTAACCAAAAATATCTGAATATCTGAATTAATTCTTGTCAGTTGTGTTATTTCATTTTGTTATACATGTTGTACTTTTGTATTTGTAACAACAATTGTGTTGTTAGACCTTTGTGAGTACATAATATCTTAGGGATATTTTCATGAAGTGCTCACAGACTGTTACTGTGTGCTTACAAGCATTTTCCATCAATTAATACACTGGAATAAGACCACTGAAGGTAAAGTGTTATCATATGTTCTTCAGCCTCCAAATGTACAGTATTTATGCATGACTTGTGACATGGATATGGAAAGACCATCATCCGTGTAATATGAATACAGATGATGCAATCAGCGACCATTTTGTCACATTAATATGTTACCAAAGAAACAATGGGTCTTTGGAGATTCACAGGAATGTAGCGATGCTTCTCCTCAAATCTCCTCAGATATGAAAAACACCAGGAATGCGTCTCATTTAGGAAGCGAGTGGATGTTCTCTCTGCTGGTGTGACAGAAATCACTGGGATCTGACTAATTGCTGTTAAAATCTGTTCACAGTTTAGTCTTCCCTGCATCCAGCAATGTTTCAAACCACAGTCAGAGGGAGAGAGGGGGAAAAAAATGCACCGAGCTGCACACTGGAGGGGAAAAATGTTGGCATGCCTCCATCGCCGAACGACCGAGCCAGAACTTTTTTCTTATCTTTTTCCCCTTGCTCGGCGTTTCAGCTCTGACATTTGCACAGGGCGTGATGTGATCAGATACACTGTATCAGCGCCATACACTCCTGCATATGCCACATAACACTTATTTGTGTACTGTCAGATAAAGCTATCTGGGCCATGTATTTTCTTACCTTAAAGTTCACCTTTGAAGTTTCATTGGCTGTCTTATTAAACTCTGTTTGCTTCACTCAATTGATAGGAGGTTACTAGAGTTCTGGGCTGGGCTGCTTGGACTATTTCCTGTGTAAATCTTGTTTTTTTTCTCCCAACAAGCAGTGTTTAGAAAATCATTGTCAGTCTTATTAGGTGAAGTAATAAAACTTCCTGAGGCAATATTTCATTTTAATAGAACATTTTCATGTTTAAGGAAGTGGACCTCAGTGAGATTATCATCTGTCAACCTCTGACATTAGCTCTAGGTATTTTCTTTCCTTTTCTTTTCCTTTTTTGTACTGTTTTGTATGTTTTATTGTGTAACCCCTGCTGACATTTCTTGGCCTGGTAAAAAGGCCAAGAAGGCCTTGGAAAAGAGATTTTGAATCTCAGTGGGACTTTCCTGGTAAAATAAAGGCTAAATAAATAAATACGAATAGGAAAAATGTTTCTTGAAATACGTGAACACAAAAAAAATAAACGTATCAAGAAAGGTCATGCATGTGTTTGCAGTATGTGGCTAGATTTATGCTTTTATATATTCAAAGTGAAAGCGAAAGCAAGTGATGTCATTAAGGATACATGAAGCAGCCAATATTTGCAGTTGATTGTTCATGCAGCTGCTCATGCTAAAGTCCTTCTTCCTAGTTGCCACATGGGAACTGAGTAAGTGTAGTTCTATATAAGCACTCTTATTCTGAGGTATTGTGTTTATAGTTTTAGATGCTTCTACAATGGAGGGATTGCAGAGTTTCATTTCAAAATTAGGAATCAAACTTTGAAAAGTGAGACACACTCTTAGAAAAAGATTGCTGGTATAAGATAAGATCAGATAAGATAGCACTTTATTAATCCCCTTGAAGAAATTCAGCCTTTTCTTCCAAAACAGTTACATTTTAGGGGATGTAATTATCTGTTCTCTGGAAATATTAACATCAGGGAACAATGAATCATCATGCATATCTTACTGAAATAAAAATCCTTTAATTACGCTTGGCTGTATCCCTTCTACAGTCCATTGTCCAGTGACAGCCATTGTTATTTTGTCAGTGATGACTGTAGATTTACTCTCCAGACTGTCTGCTCTGTCCATTTCATGGCCAGATTACCGTCCCAGGGGAGACGGAGGGGACTGGCTGGTATGAGACAGTCTGACCACACTGTGTGATTCAGAGAGAGAGAGAGAGAGAGAGAGAGAGAGAGATGGGGGAAGCTCACAGGCAGACAGACAGAGAAGGTCAGAGAGAGAGAGAGAGAGAGAGAGAATACCTAATGTTCCACATAAGTCTCTCTTTCTGTCCAAGATGGCTGAGACTGTAATGATTATCGCAGTCATTCCAGTGTCTGTTTCACAAGACAAACATATCAGGTATATTTTTCCTCTCCTCTAGAATTAAAGGGGCAATAGGTACGTTTTTACTGCCCCATATGACCATAATATATCTGCGGGGGGGGTTCTTAGGGTTGTTGATCAATACTTCAAAACACACTTTCCGGCCTGTGCTCTGTTTTGGAACAAAAGCTCAATTACTCATCAATGGAGGACAGGCTGTGTTGCAAAACATTTCAGCTATGGAAGCTAATAAGCCGCCAAAAAAAAAAAAAAAGGCAAAGCAGTATTATTATTTTGCACGGTGAGATATTGCCTCTTCATTTGATGTTTCTGTTGGATCTCTGCTCTAATTAGCTAGCTTACTTGTCTCTATTGTGAAAATGTGACTTTATTGTTTGTGTCAATCAACAGGCCATCGTCATTCAAGGGGACAGGGGTTTGGGGAGGGGTATAAGAGGCAATAAAGCTACGTGTTCTTATAGGTGGTCTACAATCAAGCTCAGACACTGTCCTGAAACCTGCCTGACCAACGAAATGGTGAAAACATTCCAGTGAGAGACTTCATCTGTTTTATGAATGTCATTCAATAGTCTAACCGAGAAAAAAGAGATAGAGACAGAGATAAAGAGATGACAGAGAGGCAGCGTTTGGAACTGAGAGTGAGATAATGTTTTTTCTGCGGCGTTTGTTTCCCAAGCTGGAATGTTGTTTACAGGGATTGGACAGAGTCTCAGGAATGCAGACTGTGTTCTGAGGAAATGGTTGTTGTCTCCAGAGGGAACCTCTACAGCCTGGCTGCAGACCCAGGGGGAACGCTGACAGGGATGGACCTCAGATGTACACACAGAAAAATAAAAGTGGAACTGGAGCCGAAAATGGTTCTTCGGAGGGAGGCCATAGAAGGATAAAGAATCACCATCTGGTTCCCCAAAGAATCATATGTGGTGCTTTGGGTTATTAAAAGGTTCTTAATTCTTAGTTATTGGATGGTGGGGGATGGCGTAAATGTGGAAAATAACCAAACCGCTCCATAGTATATATTGCGCAATTGCAAGTGAGGCTAAACAAGGGCAGATAAACAAAAACACAATGCAGGTGTCTAAGCAGAGGAGTGCAGAAATGGTTCTTTAAGGCAGTGGTTCTCAACGTGGCGTCTGGGGACCACCAGGGGTCCTTGAGAGGGTTCCAGGGGGGCCTCAGCAAATTGAGGAATTATTAAACTTCACCATTATTTAATTTAGAAGACGTTAACACATTTAGAGAATGTAGAAGAATGACTGTTTTGATCATAGTTTCACTGTTATCTCTCTACCTACTATACAGATAGTCATGGAATTCTGGACAAAATCATATCTAACAATAAAAAATATTCTCAGATTTGGGTCCGAGAGACAAAATCTCATCAAATGGGGGTCTGTGGCCCTAATGTGGACTAAATTAGGGGTCCTTGTTATGAAAAAGGTTGAAAATCACTGCTTTAAAAAACCTTGGTCTGAAAGGTTCTTTGTAGAACCAGAAATAATTATTATATGGCATCACTCCAAAGAACAATTTTCAGCATCTTTATTTTTAGTCCCTATCACATTTACAGATAATTGGGTGATATAATAAGCCATTTGGTGGTCGCTTTTATCCAACGTCACCTTGCATTACCTTGAGTGCATTATATTCTCAGTATGTGTGTCTCCTGCGGGAATCAAGCCCCTTTCCCTGAGTAAGGACTGTGATGAAAACCTGTGCTTCTCATTTCAATAGTCCTCCTGTTGAGGGGAACCACTCAGAGAGGTTGTTGGATGGATGAGAGCGGTCCTGGCTGACCGGCTTGGTCTTTTAGATCGTTCTCGTGGAGTACAGGGAAACCATAGATGGTAATGGATGGTTAATGGTCCTTGAAGCTCTGTGGACGCCTCTGTATTACTGATCTGGTTCTTTGTAACTCAGTGGGTAGAGTGCTGCACTAGCACTGCTTGGGACTCCAAACTCTTTATGGTTTGGTGCCCTTTGCAGAGGTTTATTATAAATAGAATCTAAACTATGTGTTAATTCAGTCCAGATTTGATGCCTGGGCGTTTTTATTGTGTTGTTTTTAATCGCAGTAGCCACTGAAACATACTTGTAGCAATCTTGGAATGATCTTTTCTTAGCCAATGCAATAGATTTTTTCCTCTTGGCTTTTTTGGTACATTGAATATTAAAACATATTTATTAGTCGCATATTACTCCAACATGGCTTGTTGTTCGTTGTAAAATGGCCTGTGAAATCAAGTTAAAATGAAATACAAATCAGCATATCATTATTCTCCCTCCTGGTTCACCAACAGCGGAATGACCCTCCAGCTCCAGTCAGAACCAAAGTCGTATAACTCATCTGTTCAAGAAGTACCGCACGTCTCTCCCTGTTGAATCATATCCCCTCTCCCACATCTTCCTTCTTTCTAGTCTAATTTGCTCTCAACAAAAAAACCTTCTAACTTTCTGCTTAGCCCTTACATTTACTTTTTTCATATTTACTTCTTTTCCTCTCATTCCTGTCTTACATGATCATTTAGATTCACAAGAATATTGTCAGTTATCTGTCCAATATCATGGAATATATGATGGAGACCTTCGCTATGTGTAATGTCCTCTCTCTCTCGCTGTATTTTCTGTCACTCTAGAACCTAGTAAACCAAAAATACCTATAATTTGGGGGGAAAAAACAGCAATTTGTGAGCTTTGTATGAGAAAAACACATACGAATGCGACACTGACTATTCCCCCTTAAAAAGATATTGCAACACTTCATTAGATGAGGAATCTCTGGCAGCTGTTCAGAAGGCCTTCAGGTTGCAGGATATGATGTCAAATTTCCATAAGTTCTTAATTTCCTTCTTATTTTGTTCCAGAAGTCACAAGTATGTGAGCATCACACCTCGTTTGTCTCCTAGTGCTGTGAAGTGTAAAAATTCAAAAACTCTTGAACCAGCCCAACCCAACCCCAATAATAAGTCCTACTAATTTGTACATTTGTACCAAATGAAGCCTACGTTTTACTTAGCGTTGTCAGGGAAGTAATAGGAAACTACACAGGTCTGGAAAGTATGGAAAAGTTCAGGACAATTACAGTTAATTTGATAAAATATGAAAAACCATTGTTGTCACACATATAGTTGTAAGCCCAGTTTCACTGTATAGATGTATTGTTGTGAAAAATAATCTTTCTCAGTAGGATGAATTGGCCTCATTGGCGGCCATATTGCCCAGTCACTATCAGTATACATCCAGAGGTGTGACCAAGTCAGCTTTGCTCAAGTCCCAAGTCTAAATGTAGATTACTAAGTCCAGTCAGAACAAATCAAGAGTCCAGTTTCAATCTTACAGAAAGCAAAATACTTTTAAATGCAATATCGTTTTAATAGGATAAAAACTTGGTAAGAGCATCAAGATCTGATTTCTATAATCAGTTTCAACTTCAATAAATTCAATCATTCCATACAAATTCAGAAAACAGAATTTAAATTCAGTCGTCTGCTGGAACAAATCTCATCACTTTCAATCTAAGTCATTTACACAAACACAAGATTTTTAGAAGACTTTAGAAACCTTTTCAAGTCATCCAAGTACAAGTCAAAGTGAAGTCCCAAGTCACCAGAACCCAAGTCAAGTCTCAAGCTATTAAAATTGTGTCCCCACCTCTGCAAACATCATTTTTATCAACCAAAATCTTCAAATCCAGTTAACAACACCATTGGAGCTTGCAGGGCGATGACAATGTCCTGAAACTGCTATTATCTCACTCAATTAGAGACAGTGGTCCAGATGTAACAGCACCATTTTGTGTCCCAGCAGAATTATTTGACCACCTGTGTGGTTTACAGGCCTTGTGTTTGTCTGTGGTCCTGAGCTGTTCTCTTATTTTCCCAGCAGCCCCTGCAATTTCCACAACTACCTAGTGTCTGACTTGCTTCCTATCTGTACATCTTTGGATTTCACAATCTCTTCTCTTCTGGACTCCTCCTCATCATGTGACAGCCTGAAAATGCTCAGCAGATAAACTTTCTCACGCAACACCTGTACAGGCTTGTGGCAAAGAAATGATTTCATCATTTTAAAGCAAAACACACAGCCGAACAAGCACATACACATAATTACTAGGACCAGTGGATCATGTTTTTTTCCTGCCAATTACAAATTAAGAGCTGCACAATGGCAACATTGATTACAATATGTATGTGTCCTCTGAAATGCACACCAATGTGTCAGAATTGAGACTTTATCAGGGAAAACCGTTGAATTTCAGCTTGTAAATGTTAGTCCTAACGCCTGAGGCCAAAGCCTGCGTTAATGAATGTTAACTATTGTCTTCCATAGCTAGAAACCAGTCAGTGGAGTTTCTCACGCCCTGAAATCTGATGTCACACTGATACTCACACTGTACTGCTTCATAGACAGGGATGTGGAAGAAATGGGAAAGGTGTCTGTGAAAGCTCTGGCAATCACTGACATTTTCTGGTTTGGGGCCAATAGCATATTTCATATGCAATTATGAAATATGAAGCTGGTTTGGTTTGGAACCGTTCATATTTGGTGGATAAGTCCATAAAGTCAGTTTCCTATCCATTGCCTGTGGAGCAGCTCCAGGCTGTACATCAATGTGACATCACAAATTAGTGTCTTGGCTCTCTAGTTCCTGTTTGGCTTTGGCAGAGAATTGTTCATGTCAAAAAACACTGGTTGGACTATCATAAGAACAAGACGAATATAACCTATTCGAATGATAAAATTGATTGTTGCTCCCATTTAAACAGCACAATCTCAGCTCGTGTCCAGTGTCTCAATATAATTACAGAGACAGATAACTGTGCAATCAATAACTGTGCAATCAGAATCAATAATTGTGTCATTATTCATCTGCTTGTTTTCATTGCGGCAGGGAGAGTGAGGGTTAGGGTTTGGAAGAGTAGTGAAAAAAGACATCCACGATACATTATCTTCTCCTAACTGGACAGCAGTGATGTCAGCTAGCGGGGACGGCCACGATGAGGCTCTTGGGGTTTGATTAACTTGTCAGGACATCTACTTGAGAAACTCCACCAGTATAACATTTTGCTGGGACTTTCCAGAAGAATGTGGAAGCGCTTCGGGTCCAACCCACTGGAATGTTCTCCCTTGTAGCCAGGCAGAGTGGTAGAGACCAGCCGGCTTTGGGTCGGTAGCTGCAGTACGGACTATTTGGCATCTGTACCAGTTTTGTAAAAGTGAAGAATCGCTATATGCCATGTGATGGACGTTTTTATCCAAAGCGCCCTACAGTTCCATCAGAAGAAACCTTCATATTAATGGTGAAGCCAGAGGGAAAGGCACTCTTTACACTGGCAGTGTTAGCACCACTGAGCTACACAGAACCAATGGATACTGCAACATCTACACAGATTGGAGTTTTAGTTCTGCAAACGTTTCTTTGAGACAGAGCTGCTCTGGAGGTAGAAACAATGTCATTGGTTGAGTTAAACCTCAGTGGACAGAGCCAAAGAACCACAGTTTTTCAGAGCGCATGTTAGCTTGAATGGTAAATCAGGAATTCTAAAAAAAAATATAAATGGCGATGACTCTTTTTCATTCAGTCATGACCATGGCATTCATGATTTTTGGAAGATAGATAGCTATAGGTTAGTATGGCTGAATGTGAATTTTGTAAATCTGAAGTAAGAGAGTTAGCTAGGCTAACTAGCTCACCTATATAATGCTTTTTTCACTTGGTAGCCAGAGCGCTACACTTCATAATAATAGCTACCTCCTGTCGTATCCCTTGCCTTTTTCACTGGGCTTCAGTCTAACGT
This sequence comes from Centroberyx affinis, assembly GCF_046629955.1. Taxonomy (NCBI): domain Eukaryota; kingdom Metazoa; phylum Chordata; class Actinopteri; order Beryciformes; family Berycidae; genus Centroberyx; species Centroberyx affinis. The sequence goes on from NW_027279922.1 coordinate 329,493, forward strand.
TAACAAAAAACTGGGCTCTGTCCATTGAGGATTAACTCAACCAATGAGATAAATTCTGCCTCCAGAGCAACTCTGCCTCCGAAAAATATATAACTAAACAAATCTGCGTACACGTTGCAGTATCTGTGTAGCTCAATGGCGCAAACACTATCACTGGCTCCACCATTACTGTGACGGTTTGTACTGATGCATTGTAGTGTACATGCTTTGGGTAAAAGTGTCCACCACATGGCATGTGTCACTGGCATAACTACAACTCCAATCTGCAATATTGGGTGAAAAAAAATCCCCTCATCCCCCTGGAGGGCCTGGCCAGTACGATGCATCTGGAACCAGTCTGAGTCCGGCCCACCCTTCCCCCTCCTCAGTGTGTGACTGGAGTGCAATGAGGGAGGGAGGTGAAGAGGGGAAGAGTGAGACAGACAGAGAGACAGAGACATAGAAAGACAGAGAGACACAGAATAAGAGACAAAGACAGAGAAAGACAGAGACAGAAAGAGAGAGACAATAGGGGAAAAGGGCAAGGCAGAGAGAGAGAGAAAGACTACTGAAGTACTATGACCATTACCATAGCACTGAAAAGACCGCAAAAATGTTTTATAGCCTTGCATCACTTCAGTCTCATTACTTTACCCTGCCACTAAGAAGTGAATCAGTCCACTACAATGGAAGTAAACATAATCTGACCAGTAAATACAATGGAAAAATAAAACAAGGCGAAAAGGTAGACAGGGTTTTCAGTCTCTATCCTTAAAAAAATCTGGTAAAACTCAGTGATCACTCAGTATAAAACAAACAAGTAAAGATTTCTCTTAAAATAGTATTTATTCATTTAAATGTTATTTAGTAAATATTTTTGTTGCCAGCAAACACTTTAGGTAGGTGTCATATGCTTCACATGGTAGATATCTCTTTTTGGAATGGGACTCTTGCAAACTGTATTTTGATTTAGCACTGCTTCCACTGTCTCTTTCCCCTTATTTCACAACTCTTCTGCAAAGCATTGTAATAATGTTTAGTGTCCAATGACCCGCGTTCTGTTAAGAATGCTTAGCAAGCATCCTAATGCTGCAGAGCCTTTCCAAATCATTTTGAAGTGTTTGAAAACTGTCTCAAGTCTACACTGGCGAGTCACGACATTTTAAATCATTTCTAATTGGCCATTTTGCCTCTACACAGCAAACTCTCCACAAATCAAACTATTAGCTGACATGTCAAACCCTGATTGAGTTTAGGAGTCAACATGAGTTATGCTGACTGTGATCAAGTCTGTGTAGTGTGTACACTGCTTATTCTCCAGGGGCTTTGATTTGGGGATGAAGAATGAACGCTCAAGTTGGAAAGAAATGTGAGTCATTGTCTGCTGAGACTTCCCGCCCACATCTGTCAGCCCTATACAGTTTCTGACTGAATTTGCAATTTCCAAAGATCTATGACTGTCGCAATTACAGACTACACTTACTGTGTGCTTTTCTAAATTATTTTTCTTTTTGAGGACCATTGCAACTGGATGATATTATGACGTGATCTGGTTTATATCCCAGGGACATTAATGGTTCTGCAGGCCAGCCAGAAATATCATGGAGGACCATTTAGACTTCATTATTTCATATTCTAAGCATGTTACCATTATCAGCATCATTGACAAAGCTTTAGCTACTTAATGGATATATCTCTGAAGTATATAATATCTTATAGTGTCTTATGTCAATAACCAGACTTAAAGGACTACACCAAATTTTGGGAGTTTGGCCCACTGGTCATCTAACCTAACATGACGAGAGGATTGGCACCAAAATCATCTCTATCTCCGGTAGACAGCTCTGTCCGTTGTGCATGCTAATGCTTTAGCATACAGTATGTTAAGTAATCATAGGCAACTAGCATTATTCAAAGTATGAAGATAAACCTTTTAGTGATCCAAAGTTGGTTTTCATTCTATGGCCTGTAAATTCATAACTTCTGAAAACAAAAAGTCTATCTTCATCAATAGTGAAGGAAAGAGAAAAGAAAGGAGATCTTCTGCCATTGGAGAGTGCATTTGTTGGCAAATTTTATGTCTATTTTATCAATTCCTTGAGCAAGGCAGGTTTAGGTGAGTCATTAAAATTAACTCACCATCCAGCCTTACAGCAGCTACAGTTCTCATTTCCTAGTCACCTATGATCACTTAACATACTGTATGCTAAAGTGCTAGCATGCACACCAGACAGATGTATCTACATTTACATCTACATCACATATTGGGTAATTGGTGACAAATGGGCCAAACTCTGAAAAAGTCACTGTAGTCCTTTAATTAGGCATGTTGGGGCAGTTTCAAATTTGCTTCACAAAGAGACATAACAGGTTATGAACACGATAAGAGCTTCTCATGGCTCACATATATTTCAAACACATTGTAATCCACAGTAGCGGTATGCCTTAAGAGTTACTGGATCATCCTCTGTATGCTGCTATGCTGTAATTGCGACCATTAGTGTAGTACACAATGTTCAAAACCTTCTGCTGACCCTCTCTGGAACAGACACCAGAACGGATTATGGGTGGTTCACCTTTGGTACTCCAGGGAAGGGACGATTGCTCACGGGGGCTTCCATGCGAGGAATCCCCGCCTAAACTAACAGAGTCAGGCCAGAGAAGCTGACAGGGGTTAAGACAAATCTGGTCTGAATGTTGGCTTTTGGCCCTGCTGTGATGTTGGCCCCAGCAGCAGGCAGGAGGAGCAGGAGGAGGGATTACTAGAACCACGCTGCGTGTTGGTTTGACCATCTGGTGCCTTTGTTTTCTTCAAGTGCTTGAGCAGGGGGACGCCATAATCCGCTGTACCATGGGGGGTCAAGTCCATGCCATTCCAGTCACTTCAGGAGTTAGACAATAATTTGGTGTCTACGCAACGCAAAAGTGATAGCAACAAAAAAACTCAATTCGAGAATCCCTTATTACTGCTGCCACACACCTCAGGAATTAATCACACACTGAATGGGAGTTTTGATAATAAAAACTTGGAATCCTAAAAAATGCCTGAAAAGTCACATCTGTAATTCAAGTCAGCAGTCTCATCGTTGATGTAGAGAACTACCACTGCTGCGTAAAACACATTTGGTGCTGTGCTTTGGAGCTCTCAGACTGATTTTTCATTAAGGGGAACGAATAAGGACTCTGGGTACGCCGTGTCCTCTGAGGTATCCTGCAATGGGGCTTGAGGTACAGTTTTCCTCCCAGACTATGCAGACATGAAACTGCTCCTTTCCCCCCTCCTTCACTCAGCATGTTGGGTTTTTTATGGACATCTGCTGGCACTTTGGGCCATAACGCTTTTACCATGTGCCCCTTCAGCAGCAGTGCAAGGAGACCCTGAAAGAAATCCACGCTTCTCCTCAGATCAGGCCAAGTGTCTTTCTTCTGAAGTTAAGAGCATCGAAAGAGGTGTGAGTAGTGCTTTAGTAAATGTGACTGGTTTCAAAAGCTGCAACATGACACGCAAGAACATCAGCGACAGGTAGAGTACGGAGTGATAACTGAAAGAGCGCTTTGTCTCAACGCATTTGCAGCTTTATACGACTTCCATTTCTGCACCACGCTGGAGCCGTTTCAAGAAATGTTCCCTTCTCCTGCAAAAGAGGTAGTTAGCTCATCCAAACTTCAGCTGTGTCTGATGGAAAAAGCTAAAAGAAGACAAAGTTGACTGGTTTTCATCTCCCCCACTTCCTCACTCCGCACAAATTGGGTCGCGGAGGAGAAGTGCACTGTTAGCATTACTTTGGCAATACCTCAAGGTTTGGAACTTTTTCCAAAGTGTCATTTTACTGCTATTGAGGCTTTCTTGCTTCGCTAATAGTCTGTGGTGTACATCATAAAAGTGTTTGGCAGACAAACTTAATCGTCCAGCACCTTATTAATTTCCTTCGAGCCTCCTAATTAGTGCAGTGAACTATCTTAGAATTTAGATTTGATAATCCTCTTTCAATCATGGGTTTATAATTGAACTCGGTGACCTCTCCCACTGGCACATATCAAGAGGGTGACATCATCCCACTGCTCCAGTTGCATTCCAAAACCTGAGAGAGCCTGAAACATTACCATCAGACCTAGGCATTGTGCTGAAATAGAAACATCTGGCAATTTTTAAAAGAAAATAAGTTAAGAGGAAAAGACTGCAAGTCATCAAATGTGCGCATAATGTACACTGACATGTTTGTACTTGTCAGAATTGTGAGCAACAATGATCCTTCAACATTACATCACTGTATATCACATCACCAAAGAATTAGAGTATTCAGGTGGGAATTCTGCAAAAATTCACAATCTGCTATTGAGTGTTGTATTGGTGTTGAGACACCTGTTGGTTGGGTGAAAACAGAAGAGGGAGCTCAATAGCATTAAGGTCCATGGTGCCAACACCTCATTCACTTTAACAACAGAGCTGTTAATTTCAGCTGTCCAAATGAAATGTTTGCTTCTGAAACATCTGGAACAGATTAAATAGAGAAGCCTGTGTTTTCACTTTAGCATATTGAGCTACACTCAGGCTTTCATCAGCTGTCTCAAAGAGGCAATCTAGCGCTAGAGTCTTATTCATACCAGGAAACTTATAAATTGTATCAAATTTAATATCAGAATTGTACCTAGGTGCAACCTACATCAAGGAATCTCCCTATATAGTAATAATAACCTAGAAGGCTTTCCTCTACTGTGAATATCAGTGCAGCGGTAATGCAAAAGTGTGGCAATACCTCTGGCAGCACCAAAGTACCCATGCAGCATGGTAAAGAACATGTATTGTGGCTTTTATACAATGGTTACAAACACATGTGCTGTCTCAAAAAGTTTTTTTTTCAAAGTAGTATACATACATAAGAATAAAAACAAAGGAAAAAACAGAAAAGAGCTCCCTGGTTACCACAAACAGATCTTTAACCAAACAAATTGCTTTCCTTAAACTGAATAACAAACCTTGAACTTGATGTGAAAAAGTAGCTTCTGACCAGATGTAGCCTACACACATTTCTTTGTGTTTCATTTATTTTGGTAGTTTTGTCAGTGTGTCACTGTGTTAACAAGTACACAGTAATTTGGATAACAACTCCTGGCTTTCCTGGTGAAGGTCGTATCCAGGACAAACTGTTTATATGCATCTTCACATCCTGCTCAGGAATATGCCAATTACTAGTAAAAAAAGAACAGCCAGAATATTACGATAGCAACAGACGTTACACAGATAAATTGTCCCAAATATTAACAGGATATTAGTGTGGATGGAAACAAACTCAACATGCTGAAAGATCAAATCCAAGTAGTTTCTTAAAATTATTTCCAAATGATATTCCAGCTGTACTACATTCCTCATCTGAGAGGCATACAAACACACTTCAGAGATAAAAAAAAAAAAATGCTAATCTACAAAGATGAGAAAGACAGAGAATGATCACCATCATCACTTTTATTAAGACTTTCAGGTCCCCTCCCCTTTAATTAAGAGACAAATTACTTATGCTGAAAATCACCACCTGTTATCTCAGAGAATAGAACTAAAGCACAGATCTCCTGCAGCTCCCCGCTTCACACATCCATGTTAAGAAACAGTCATCTGTGTGAAATGCCTGGCCTTTAACTTGTCTTGCAGCTTTGGAACATGAGAGTGAGTGTCTTCACAAATCTTTGCGTGGCCGCCACAGCACTGTCGAATGAGGCGATCGGTTGGATTTTTACTCTTTCTTTTACACCTTGCATGTCTGTCTTCTGTCTTCTGTTTTTGCCTTTGGTGTCCATTAGTCTCTGTGTGGAATGGTATTTTTTTTTTCACAATTTCCTCAGAATAGAACAGTTTTGAATTCAGAAAACAAGAAAGCAAACTAACTTTCACCACAACCAAAGCCCAGTAGAAAGTGTCAGACTTCTTTGGTCTTGGAGTAACTGCAGTGAGTGCAAATGCTGACAGAAATAAAAAAAACAAAAAAAAACGCTGACATATGAAAAGTCAAAGTTTGTTAAGAAACAAACAACTAAAAAAAAATACCCCATTTAGAGAGAAGAAAGAGTTAAATGGCCAAGCAGCTGCGGATGTGGATTGGACAGAGACAACACTCATATCTGACTCACACATAGACCACTTGAAGGTTTACTGAGAAACCTGGACTATTTCTGGTTCAGTAATCCTTTGTTCTCACGCAGCAGGATCATTTACAAACACCAGGCAGAGCTTTGACAAAATTAAAATGAATTTTACTCTTCCAATTCAATACATACATACCCAGATTCACCACTGAGAGTTCAAACCCCCTTCGATCAAAGTGATCGCTTCCGAATCAGTGTCATTGGGAAGGTATTTCTTTCCGTTGCTTGAGTTGTGAGCGCACTAAACACAGTCCCTACAGTTCTTGAGGTAATGCTTTCATTGCAACAGACTCCATATAAACCTCTGAGGTTGACACAATGCTAAAGATAGTCTCGTCAAACCACAAGTCGCCATGAAATTTTTTCTCTTGTTAAACAGAATGAGTAATGTTACTGGAACAACTATTATTTGGTAATAAACACTCACTCAGACGGAGCAGAGTGGAACACGGAGCAACACTCAAAACCCCACACTGTCTCATTCAACACGGACATATTAGTGCACAAAATATGAAGAATTTAATTCCCAAATGAGATGGAAAAAGTGACACCTACTACCTAATTATTGCTGGGATGAAAGCAATACTCAGTATGGATTATTATTAAGTTATTAGTTATTTTAAGGTTACAAAATAGAAACATTATTAATGATATAATGTAGTTTTAGAGCTATGAGAAGTAGTTTTTTGAAGTTTTGAAGTCAATCACAGTCGATCAACATAAGGTTTAAACGAAACCCTTTATATGTAAAATGTCAAAAATAAGCAACTAGATGACCCTGACTATAGTTACATGCAGCCTAATAATCTGGTAATAGGAAGAATTTGCTTTTATGTCAACTGAATAATCTCATACAGATACCTCAAATGGACCTGATAATCTAATTGGCCCAAATCCAACTGAAACTCCAAAGTGATTTTGTGACTCAAAGAACCAGATAATCTACTTCAGCGATCTGACTACTTTTCATATTGGCTAGATAATCCAGTTGCTGCATGTAAATGTCATAGATTTGTTTTCCACCACGGAAATGGGAATTGATCAGCACAGTAGTTGACTAATTTCTCTCGCACACACACACACACCCGCACACACATTATGGCCCACTAGTATTTAAAAACCTGTGCAAACTTGTCTCTAAACACAACCCATTCCAACAGAAGCCATGCTACAGACAAATGGTCTATTAAAAAAAAAAATCCCACTGGAATGCCTCAGCCCCTTAAAGGCACTTGCTGCACAAAAAACACATAAAAATCAGATTACGTATTTGAATTACATTGCGTCAGTAATTCTTCTGTGTGGTGCAAAGTTTAGACAGGCATTCATGGCTTGTAATAAGAGCTACATTCTGAAACTAAAATTAAGTGTGAAGTAAAATAATGCAGTGAACACCTGAGCAAGTCGAGTCCAACCAGGACTGGTGGTGGTGATTGTGACTGATTTTGTGCCAAATTCCCCTTTATTATTATTATTATTTATTGTGCTGTTGTTTTGACCAGAAATACCATCTATTCACTTTCATTTGAGACAATTCAATTCATTCGCTGCAATCTAAATAAACTTCATTAAAACTATTAGGAATGTATATTGGATGCTGCCAGTTACACCACAATTTCAATTTTCTCTATGAATTTAGATATTGGAAGTAACTTGAATCAATCCCTGGTGAGAGCAAAGTGCATGATGTTGGAAAGAAGGGGATTATTTCAGGATACAACCCGTTTCATGGCTTTAATGTGTTACACTATAGAGTGATGAACTATAGAACCTCTATTAATTTGAAACCTATATTCTCATTTTAATTTGTTACAAACACCTTAAATAAATTGTCCTGTTTATGCAAAATAAACAATATGTTGTGACATAGCAAAAGTGATGTGTATTTCAGACATGAAGTGTACAGTAGGTCTTTTAAAAACAAGAGATTTGACTTTGAATCCATCAAAGTGAAAGACTACTCCACAAAGAGCACTTGACTGGCTTCACATGTCTCTCCAGAAACTGTTACTTCCTCTATCGGCAAGTCTTTGACTCTCAAACTCAGACTGAGCCCAAAAATGAGCAACAAAACGCCTTGGTAAAAGACATACACCTTCCTTTCTCTTTTCTGCTTTTTGGCATCTCGGACCGGGCAGCCATTTTGGGCTCCTACAGAGTGTCGTACATGCGCAGGGTGCGCTCCAGTTGCTGGACAACGCGCTGGTAAAAGGCTATCTGCTCCCTGAGGTAGGCCTGCATCATGTCTTTGAAGTCCACCTCTCGCTGCTGATGGAAGTGGCTCATTTCTGCCTGGAGGGCGAACCCGACCGTCCGGCAGCGCTTCCTAATGCCGTCGGCCTCGTCCTGGTCCATCTTCCCCTCGTCACTCATCCGCTGGCTCTCCTTCACCTTGGCAAAGGCACCTGAGGGGAAACAAGTCAAATCTATGTTAGCAAATAGTGATAGTCTAAAAAGAAGCCAAGGTCTTTTTGCTGTCAATTGTGCTAATGCACATGAGCCTAATAGAAGCCAAGCAGCATTTGACTGCTCAACATTCACTATTTCCTACCAATGTCAAAATAAAAGTTTATTATAAGAGTTTATCCCATCCTCCTGTTGGTGACGTTAAGCTGATGTACAGTGCCATTGAGAAGTTGGAAAATGTGCTTGTGATAAAAGGCTAAAAATAAAAGCCCTGTAAAGGATTTAAATAGTTTTAATTACAAATTAAAGTTAAATGTAGTGTGAAGAAGAAGCAGGACTGGAATTTTTACTGTGCTGCTGTTTGGGTGGTTCTGGTTTAGGCTATGATGTGTGCTGTATAAAAAAGTCGATACATTTCTGTTTCTGTCAAAATTACATCAGTGTTATGGTTATGGTTATGTTCTGCATGGAGCTTTGCCGGGAAGACCTACATCTTTACCCCCAATATTTAACTAGTGTACAGCTCTGCGCTTTATAGGTAGGGTGAACAACACATCACACCATTCCTTTGTGTTCCTATGCAAACCAAGCTTTTAATTCCAGTGTGAGGAGAACAAGTTGTAACCACATTCACCGAGACTGCCATTACATTACTTTCCAAGTGGTAGAACATGGCAGCCCAATGGCATGCGGCCAGACTGCATTTCCCACCAGATTAGCGAGACGGTCTCGATCACATGAGACTAGAATCTTAACTCGAAACCAGGAAGCAGATGGGATTTAATGAAACCCTGTCCTGCCGGTGTGTACACAAGCTAACTAGTTGGGACGCTGACATATCTCGTCCTGAAATTGTACAGTATTGTCAGGATCTGCATTGATAGTAGCTGCTGCAGTGTATAGGCCTCCTACATTAACAGTATCTGTGAGTTCATGCTGCCCTGGATTTTGCATGGAATTCCTGGCAGAAGTCTGGGAAAGCATGAACAGCACTTGCAGTCTGTTCCAGTGAAGAGGCGTGTGGAGTACAGTCTGTGGCGCTGACCTACATTCATGTACTGTTTCCACATGAGAGGAGAATCTGCTTCACCAGATAGCCTAGCATGTCTGTGGGACATAAAGGAACGGGACTCATGGTTGTGTGTATCTGTGTGAGTGTGTGGGTGTGTGTGTGTGTGTGTGTATGTGTGGAGGGGGGAACGCAGCGGGTTCAATCAAAATTTCCGGATCACCCAATTCAAAATCTCATAACAGAGAAAGCTCAATGTGCTCTTCCTTGCAACTCAATCTTCTCTCCCAAAACTATCTTGTGAAAGCTGCAACATGCATAAACGCTATAAATAGAAAAAATGTTATGGAATATTTAGCAAAGCTGCATAGGGGTCATAATATTCTAATAACCAATCCCTCTTTCCCACTAGGTTTTCTGCCTGTTTCCCCAGGTTAACAGCATGATGATACATGGCCAATAGCCTGGAAAGTCACCAGATTTGTTTATCTTGCCCAACCAGACCGCACTCCTTGACTACCACATGTTTTATGACTGTGGCCGTGGAGAGAATTGAACTATTTCATGTGTGACAGCTTCATGGCTCTGTACTGTGTAGCTACTATTACTCTATAGGGGATAAAGAGGAGGTAGGAGGTCATAGGAGGAGAGGAGAGGAGAGGACAGGAGAGGAGAGGAGAGGAGAGGAAAGGAAAGGAAAGGAAAGGAAAGGAAAGGAAAGGAAAGGAAAGGAAAGGAAAGGGCAATGGCAACAGTGTGCAGGAGAAAGAGAAGAGAGAAAAAGAGGGAGGTTTTTACAATGTTAATGAGTCATAGTGTGTGTGTGTGTGTGTGTATGAGGGAGAGACACAGAGAGAAAAAGAAAGAGCACGGTCCAGATTAACTATAACCACAACCCTCTGGGCAGACTGAACACAGGAATCTGCTAAATTCCCCATTCCCACCGCTCTGCCTGGGCCAAAGGTGATGCAGCATGTAGCCAAGAAGTGCAGCAGTTCCATCTTCCATCTCCTATCCCTCTGACGCGAGCATGAAATCTGAGAACGGACGTCCACCTTCCACATACTTGTGTTTGTTTACAGCATGGTTTGCTTGTGTTGCTTGTATTTATGCGTTAGTGATGACCTTTACCAAATCCCTATGGCTATGTTCCTTTTAAGCACAATGTACCTCCATGCAGAGCAACCCGTATTAGCGTCCAAACATTAGCGCAGCATTTTTAGGGCAAGAGCATCTAATTTTAGTTTGTCCAGATCTGGGACCATAGCTAATTAAATCATTCTGCATGTTTAACCCCTAAGTGGAAGCGGCATAGACCTGCTTCAAGGTTTGGTCCTGTGGAAGTTCCCTGAGACCAGTTTGTACACACCTACTGCCTCTGATAACCATGCTATGCAATGTATCAGCGTTTGACACAGACTGACTGGTGGAGGAATAGTCTCAACACTATTCCACATCACACTGGTATTTCAATGTGTGTCTTTGGGAAGACTCAGTGTGTCAGGGGAGTTACAGTAAGCTGAAAAAAATGTCAAAACACGTTTTTATACAGAAATGGCGTTCCTGGCATGTAAAAAAAATTCACATTTAGGTCATAGGATAGCCCATGGTTAGCTGTGTTGTGACATGTTTAGGAAACAGTTTAGCCCCTTTCACTTTCACTAGCATTGCAAAAAACCTAACAATTTATGCTTTTAATATTGTACCAACCAAAACACTAGGGGAAGGGTTTCTTGGACGAATTGAAAGGACACACGGGTCATGATAAATCAAGACAAGCTTCTTAAAAAAACATGAACTTTCTCCTTAAGTTGACTGAAAGAAAGAAGTGTGTGTGTGTGTGCGTATGTGTGTGTGTGTGTGTGGGGTGTGAAACAGTATTGGGCAATCCATTAATATGTCAAAGCTTGGCCAATGGTATTTAATGATTTCATTATTGCAATGCAAACCACATAAAACAAAATGGCAAAAAAAAGTCTCCTTAAAAACACAACACTCCCACTTTTTCCTTTAGTCTTGGAACTAGGCTAAATTTCTCTCTACAAAGAAAAAGAAAAAAACATATATTTGGCAGGCAATGGCATGACAAATCTGCTCCAAATCGAAGGTAATGTGCTAATGTTTGGCAAAGCAGCTGCCTGCCAGTATCCATTACTCATAGACATGAATAAAATCTAGAACATAGATAACATATCTTTAATAATTCTTCTCTACTGTTGAAGTAGTCAGCACTTTTCACTTCCAATTACTGATTAGAAAAGGTAGCGTAGTGTCAATTTAAGCCGGAATCACTCATAAATATAAAATAATAAACTAAACTGTGACTTTGGTTCAAAGATTTCAAAAACAGGAAGAACTGACTTGATCCCACATCATTAGAATACAGATAGGGGCTTTTTTAAATTGACTAATAAAATAAGACTTGTTTTCATTGGACAGTAAAAAGAGACATTTTTCAACTGAGGACAAATGTGGCTTGTGACCACAAAACAGTGACCAATAGTAGAGGGCTGTGTGTGTGTCTGTGTGTGTGTGTGTGTGTGTGTGCGTGTGTGTGTGTGTCTGTATGGAGGGGGCTGACGTCTGTGTCAAGCACCACAGTGAACTGGTGAGACATTTGCTCTCTTTCTCTGACCGAAAAGAGAGTCTCGATCTCTCAAAAATGTAGGTTAATGTGCCAAAATCATTCAAGTTTATTGCCTCTTGTATCATTACAACATATTAGTCTTCCCAAAAATATGCATTCTCTCAGCTGGGGTCTTGGTCTATGATGAGAGGGAATCAAGATAAATATTGAAGAGAAGAGAAGAGAAGAGAAGAGAAGAGAAGAGAAGAGAAGAGAAGAGAAAAGGAGAGGAGAGAAGCAAAGAGGAAACGTTGCTTCAAGAATGCGTAACAGGGTCAAAGGACTCAGCGATATGTGCCAGTGTTTAAAATTGGAGTTAAAAGCCTGGAGGATACACAAACACTAAAAAGCACAAACCCCTCTGCTGAGTAAGCTCACTGTAATAGTGTTTACATCAGTTACAGAGATAACAACAGAGCTGGAGTTTATGTCCCGAGCTGGAATGTGCTCACAACCTATCTTAGCCATCTCAAATGTCCCCGTTTGCTTAGCTTCAAGGGAAATTATTACCGTGAAAAGCGGTTATGGAACACTTAACTGAATATTTCCAATTCTTTGATTGTTGATTACTTCAGTGACAAGGAATGTTCAAAACAGAACCACCCTCTCTGGCCCGCTTGGGGAATTAGTTACCAGAAATGCCTCTGTGACCAGGCAAGTTCCTCCGCACGCTCGATCCCACTTTGTGCGTTTCCGATGGTACAAAATATAAACTGCGCTGACTGTGATTGCAATCAACTGTTTCGCTCAGAAGTAAGAGGTGAACCTTCCAAAAAACTGCCTGCTCCAACGCTCCAATGTTCTTAATTGAAGCCACACGGAAAAGATGTTCAACAGATGATTTTTTTAATGTGTAGAGAGACTGTGATCTAAAACTATTATATACTTCATGTTTCTGCAGATGGTGTTATAAATCCATGTCAGGCACAATACTATAATCATGTTTTTGTTTATTAGGAAGGATATGTTCAGCATTGTTGTTGATGGGGAGAATAATTCATTATCACTGACAATAGTCTTATGTTTGTCTCATATCAGCTATTTCAGCTCAGGTTTTGTACATCTGTATGAAAAAGGGTGTTGTGAAATCAAAAGTTACACTACTCTGCCAGGTTACTGGTATCTTTATGAATTTGAGAGTAGTGCCTTTCAGAGTCTGCCAACCTCATAAAGTCATGATGTCAAAAAACAAAAACAATTCAATTAGTCATCACAAATTATTTACAACAGATGACTGGCGTCAACAATCATTGTGACATCATAATGCCTCTCTACACTGTGATTTGTTGAGTCTTTGTGGTCTGTGATCTTTAAATGTGGTTTTCCTTAAGTTCCTCTGGTCCTTAAGGTATCCTGTTGAGTCTATGTTTGGCTGTGACATCATCAAATTGTCATTGTTTCATTACAGTGCCATAGATCTCTTGTGATGGCACAGATGTTATGTTGTTTTCTCTCTGAGTCTACTGTGAAGTTCAGTAACAGCTTTGCCGAGGCACTACGGTTACAAATCTGTGACATTTCAGTATGTGATAAGATGTCTGGCTGTCTGACATGCAGTATGTAATACACATCCAACCTTAACTCAAATCTCACCAAATGAAAAAAACATAGTCAAATGAGAAGGATTTCCCATTCACCAAACTCTTTTTTGCTTGCTTGGTAATGCTCACACAGACACACCGGGACACAGACAAAGTCTAACACACAGGTACAGACACAGAATGCACAAACAGCACAGCTCGCCTCAACTGCCTCTGATGGATGGATGGTCTCCACGCCAACCACAGTTATTCTCAGTGTTATCGTACCTGCAGCCAGAGTCCTAAACCTGACAGTTATAGTGTCACTCCTGTCAGGGGAAGAGAAAGGGAGAGAGAAACTAATGGGACAGCTACTAGCTTTCAACTGAACGCTTGCGTATCTAGAAAGCACAAGCAATGTGTGCATTGTCACTTTTTATAAGAGCTACAGCATTGTTTGGAAGGCAGAAAGAAAGGCTTCGATGGGAAGACAGGCAGGCAGATAGACAGACTGACAGACAAAGAAAGGAACAAAAGTAAGAAAGAAAGAAAAAAAGAAATACACAAACATCCGAACAAAGAAAATATGACATTAGAGTTTTATTTAAACAGACATTTCCCAGAGGCCATGGAGGAAGAAATAGTCCTATTGAGTAAAACCTCAATGGGCGGAGCCTAAGAATCACAGTTTTTCTGAGCACAACTGGCAAACTTGAATACCAACGAAGGAACTGGTTCAGATACAAACAATAGAAATTGCAATGACTTGACCATAGGATTCATGATCTTAGGTCATCAGGCTAGCTAACTAGCTTACCTAGATAGCTATAGGCTGGTAGGGCTAGTTTGAGTTACGACCAAGTTCTTTGAGACATCTGTAATCTCCTTCAGTGTGAAACAGCAGTGCACTGGGCCAACGCAGACAGGAATGCAGGAGCATGTGGATAGACAGTGAGTGTGAAAACTAGGGCCGAGCCTTTGTCAAGATTTATGTGCGAGCAAATAGGAGAGAGAAAACATTTGCTCTCCATAGTCACCACAGTCAGCATACAGGACTCTGGCCAACAAAACAACACGCGATCAATTTTCAAAAGGTACCATAACCGGGCCACTCCGAGGTTTTGAAATCCAAGCCTGCTTCCACAGATTGGGGTTTGTCTACCTGCTGACTGTGTGGTATTTTCCTGTGTGTTGCACTCAGTGTATGGAATGTTAATCCATAACATGTTTGTGAGACCAGAATAAAAACGTCATATGCTCCATGATGCCTGGGCAATGGCAGATCAGCCTAGATGGAGTCTTTACGATATTGATTTAAGAGACATGCACAAACAACACACACAGAGACATTCATGTGTGCCTGCAGACACACACAAAAACACACCAACACACACACACACACACACAACTCAGGAAATCATAAATGTTAAGTGACCCTCTGTGGTCTGTGCCATGGCAGATATGAAGGTCATTTGGCACACACATTTCCTCAGAACTGGCAACACGTATCTTTCCCTTCAAACTGATAGAGGCTGCATGTGGTTTTGTAATGTGCTGCCATATGGGAGACAACTAACCTTTTGTCCAGATTAAAGTCTGGCTGTGTGCCGGAGGCTTCCCAGGGGAACTTGCTTATTCTCAAACTGTGAATGTGCTCTGGTCTTGATCACGGTGGCTTTTGTCCCCTATCATTAAGAGGTGAGGGGGGAAAACGCTTTCTATACTTTATAGCATTCTAAATGCCAAAAAAATGCTCAAATCTGCTGCAGTTTATTTTGATAAATGCACTGCAGATTACCACAGCACATTTGCCATGTCTTTTGAATTGATTTTATTTCATTCATAACCTTATGCTCATGGATTTTAGACTGCACTGACACCAGTGTGGCCATTTCAAACTACCCCACAATCTGAAGTGTCCTTTAATATAAAGATTCCTCACTGTTCCAGTTTGTCCACTAAAAAGTTGTACTGATGCCTTACTTTCCAGTGCTTGTCATTCTGAAGACACAGGTGCTACAGGTCCAGACCACATGCAGACCAACGCCTCAGATTTCCTCTTACATAATGAGTTGACCAGATCGGACTGATACCAACACCGCGGGCCGGGTCAGTTTCACTCCATTGTGTTTCCTTTTGTATTTACTAAAGGCTTCAAGAAGTAGTGTTACCTTAGATTAGCACTGCTGTCAGGTACTAAATACTGTATATGGCGAATTGCACAATATCTGCATTACTCTTAAAATTACTCATTACTGTTGGCGCCGATATTACCCTACTTCCACAGAATACACATTTGTCATTTGGGCCCAGATTGATACCAGAAGTACATAACTTAGTTTATGATTATGTAATTCAAAATGAATACCCTGCTATTCATTAAATCGGGGACAGTACAGTCAATTAGCGACCAGGATCTACCAACAAACAAGCAATTGTAACAGGCAGTGTGGTTGTAGCTGGCAGTGCCCACATCTGCCTGTCACACAAAAAGCCTCAGAGGCCCTTTATTCTATAACAATGCAATGTAATTAACCCTCCAGATCAAGGTTTTCAATCTATTCAAAGGAGATCAAGGTCTAACTATTGGATTAGTTTTGGCAGAGGCTCAGAGTACGGCAGTGTTCTGGTTGGACTCCAAGCCTTTGGACCAGACTAGATTTACTCCATTCTTATTGAAACCAGGGCAGCAGTCCAGACAGGCCATTCTGATATGGGTGTCCTTGGGGAGATACATGGAAAAAGACAAGAGAAAAAAGAAGAAAAGAAGCAGACAGAAGAGAAGAAGATAATGAAACAGAGCTGAAGCATTAGTGACAGACTCACTTATAGATTGAGCAACAGCAGAGGCCAAAAGAAAAGAGATCGGTTGAGTGAAAGCCAAAAGAGGGGAGGGCAAAAGCGAGATGTATGGCATACACACCCTGAAGAAACACATTTTTTTACATTTCCCTAAACCTTCTGCGCCCCAGCCCCTGTTTTATCAAGGCCATATGCAGTCGCCGCCACCACATCGCAAAGACAGTAATGTTCCTGGAGTTCACATGTTGACCAGAAACCGAGTCCTATAGACCTCATCGAAGGGGAAAGTCGGGCAGGAAAGGAGCAATGAGGGGGACGAGGAGGAGGAGGAGCGCACCGGAAAAGGTCGACCTCAGTTCTGTGTGTTCTGAATGTTGCCACAGCTGTATCTGGTTCAGCAGAACACAAGTCACATCAAGGGACCGGCAGGGAAGACTCAGCGTAGGGAAACAGTCTCTGCGTGCACAAAAAAGAGCTGCCCGACCTCCTCATGTACAGTATTTGTTGTCTCTTGGCAAGTGAATAGAAAGACTAGAATAGAGTGTGGCAGCAAAAGCAACAAAAATGTAGAGCAATGCATGGTGAGTTCAAAAGCGAGTTGAAAATGTCAACTTGCCAAGAGTTTTCAAATTAAGCGTCGCTGCCTGTGGTCTTCAAGGTCCCCAGTATTTGAGCCAAATATTAAATGTATGTCCAGAATCATTAAGTACTGTACAATAAAATACTCTACGGAGAATCCATTTCCACACACTCATCAGTGATTCCATAAAATCTCAGGTTTCCCTAAAATGATGAGCAAGCTTGCATATCCATATTTTCATTAATTCAGTTTGCCAATATCTGAGAGCTAATCTAGATATCGATGCCTATCTGCATGTCCAAGGTCCCAATATTATTCACAAGTTGATGATGCTGCCATGCTAGCCTTTGTGTCACAACACAATCAGTAAATAAAAGTAAGGACGTTCTAAAGAAATCACTGGGGGCTGAATTTGCCCTACAGTTTAGTAGTAATTCATGACCTTTAAGGGTCAGACATCATACAAATTCCTATGTATTCTTTCTTTCTATAGAGCATTGTATTGCCAGTTATGACAAAAAACACTTTGTATTATTCCAGAGAGTACATGTTGACACTGTCAGATGGCTTTGTTTTTCTCATTTATTCCAGGGTGGAGTGAATAACTGTAACTTGCTGAAATGTATCACAAATGACCTCTCTGATAATGAATGCCAGCTGCCTGACTGAGATAATCACATTTACCAACACCATACTTCTAACTGGTAGCAGCCCTTTCCTTCCTCCTGAACTAACTCCTATCACCTGATACGGGTGTTTGTTTGAGAGCAGACACATAAGGTTGATAGGCAGGTGAGCTGACTCTCTTGTTCAGAAACCTTACAAGGTGAACGGCAGATAAAGCCAGAGCAAGCAGAACTAATGTTTCAACATGACGTGCGGGGCAATCAACCGTTATGAATGCAACCACGAAAGCATATGCAAATCAGGAATGTCACAGTCATATGACAATGACATGCTTTTTGAAATGAGGTCAATGCTGTTATTGATGAAATACAATCATATTGTTGTTTGCGCAGCTAATCTCAGAGTCAAAAAGCTATGAATTGTGATAGTGGTAGTAGAGGCATAGCAGTGATTCAATTTGGTGTCACTTTTCAGCACACACCTCAACAGAAGTTCAGCAGAAAGTCCAGCAGAAAGTCAATCTCCAACACTGTCCCCACGGTCATTCAGACTTTTTCCCCAGCTGTGAATATTGATAATTGCAAACAGACTGAAACAATTCCCTAAAATAATATGAACTGGCTTAACTTTGCAGTGTTTATGTATATGTGTTAGAAGTATGATTCTTAGACTTTTCAAACAGAGAAGTAAGTGGTGCTCATTACAGGTCCCCAGAGTGACCAATACTGGTGGTTGACTGTTCATTAAAGTAATATTCTGCGACATTTTCAAATTAATAAATGTCTGTTTTGCTATTCTGATTGATATAACACAATAGTGATTCAACTAGTTCATGAAAACTTTTACATTTGCTGTTTTCCTTACTGATAAGTCTTTCCCGGGAAAAATCCACTGACGCACAGGAAGTGATGCATTTTACATTTGCGGCAGCAGCAGTTTGTTTGGAATAAATAGAAGAAGAACTGGGTAGTTAGCATGAGCAGCGGTAGCCACCATGGCTGAACAGACAAAGAAAAGAGCGTCACCTACAGAAACTCAAACTTCATCAACAGAAAATCCACAGAAAAAGACGTCACAGTACTGTTTGAAGTGATTTCTGGGAAGTGCAAAAAAACACCACAGCAGTGAGTGTTTAGCACCAAAGATATCACCAAAATAAAAAAAAAGTGGATATCAAGGATTACCACTTTAACTATGGTGGTATGATCACTAAACCATTGATTCATGGGTTCAAAAGGTGCATATGTTTTCAACATCCAACAGAACTAATCAAGATATAAAAAAAACTGCGACTGTAAAGGTTAACAATCAACCAAGGCGAGAGCAGCTCGTAGCGAGTCGCCATAGTACGGCGCCATCTTGGACCAGAGGGTTTTCTCATCCATCCACTGATTCAACCTGATAATGCCATTCCTTCTGTCTGCCCAGCCCATGAGCCGCTCCCTGCCACTGATACTCAGGTTTCCTTGTCACGACATGGCGGTTGGTTGTGATATTGCACAAGAACAAAGCTCTTAACCTGTCTAACTCGCCTATTTGTCTCATCAAATTTTGAACAGAACCCTGAGGAATGTCAGGTGAATGTAGACAGCAAAAAAACGCCTATTGTTAAACATTATATGGTATTGATGTTAGAGACTACAGTAAATATTCAAATCACTTAAACCCCAGAAGCAGATTTAGCTTCCTTTAGTTACTGCATTCCTATACCATCAATAAAATCTATACAGTACCCTAGAGGAAATGTCAGATTCCAGAGACATAAAATAGCCCAGAGCTACAGTCTCTAATGAAAGCTACACTGAACAGGATTAGCAATATCCCCTCCAACACATGAAAGGACACCTTGTGTAATATAAGAGTTTTGTTTGTCCATTTGAAAAAAAGTGACAATGATTAATATCACCAAATTCTAGCAAATCATAAGGCTTACGAAAGGACTTAAAGTAATTAAGTTCCTTAGTCCATTTACAGACTGGATCATCTATATTTTATAGATATTGAATATTAAACTTCAGGTAATGATTTATTCCATTAGGATATATGGCATTTTGGAATAGAACTCTTCAATTAGTCAATGCTTAGTGGGATAGACAAAACAAGGAAACGTTTTTACATTGGCATGGTGAGCTTTTTATACATTACTGACCCTGTAGCACACAAATCAGATTTTTGTAATTCTATGAACATATATAACATATATCTTGGCAAGTAATGAATACATTCGTTTTCTAAAATTCTCACACCTTCTCTTCATAGACTTGTTTGTGTGAGCTGTCAAAGTCCATCAGTGTTATTAAAGCATTTTGTGTGTGCGTGTGCCTGTGTGTGTGTGTGTGTGTGTGTGTGTGTGTGTGTGTGTGTGTGTTGGAGAGAAGAAGGTGGAGCAAAAGGTCTGAGGTGCTGCTGGAGGCAAAAACCTCTGACCTAAAATGTCATTCATGAAGCATGTTCATGCTTTGTATTCTGAGCTTTAAATGGTATGTGTGTGTGTGTGTGTGTGTGTGCGTGTGTGTGTGTGTGTGTGTGTGTGTGTGTGTGTGAGAGAGTCTGTGTTTTGTGCCTGTGTGTTTGGGAAGGGGAGGAGAGTTGAGATGCTGGAGGCAAAACGTTTGACCTAATCTGTCATCCATGATGAAATAATCAGCAAAGATTGACACACAAAGCATGCTCACATTAGACTTTTGGAAAATGCCATTAACAAACAGGCCATCAGCCTAGTTTATTCCCATCAACAGAAGCTGTGTGTATTATTCTTGACTTTGACTGATTGAAACAGTTGCAACATTTTCCCAATGTGTTCACCAGCAGTGATCATCCATTCCTATCTAAACTGTGGGCTGCTGTTGGTGGTTGTTTCAGAGTATTAAGGTTCAATGAGGAACTGAAATAAATCTCAAGAGCATTTTTCTTTCAGCATAACCATGGGCTGGACACCAGGCTAATCCTCTCCAGATGAATTCTAATAATAAGGTTTTGAATGTTGAACCTCATTTGGACGTTGAATTTGAATATGAAGGAAGCTGCAGGAGTGAGAACAAGAAAGAAGAGAGAGAATGAGAAAGGATGGGAAGCTGAGGATGAGAACTGAGGATGGGAAACTGAGGATGCAAACTGCAGAACAAAACTTGCTCTCACTTGAGATGTAACCTAACACCTGGGTGGATTGCGGCAGTAAGCCATCGTGGTCATTTTTCACCATCATTACTTTCATTATGCCCCTTTATAAGAGTTTGCATGCATTCCTAATAGTGTCAAAGAAGTTCTCAAACACAGAAACCACCCATAGGAGAGCTTATTACCTTTCTGTAGATGAATAATGTCTGGGAAGTTGGCGAGCAGGCCTTGGTAGAGCGAGAGCTTGTCCAGCATGTGGAAGAGGTCATACTTAGGTTGCTCTGCGAACATCTCTCCAATGTTCTCATAGGTGCGGCCTGTGTGGGAGATGGCGTTGTTGAGAGAATCGGAGCTGTGGGGAGGGTCCAGCATGAACGCCTGGCTGATGGACTGGAAGGCATTTCCCAGCCGCTGGAACTCCTTCCTGAACCCACCCAGGTGTTTACGCACCAGCTCCGAGGCAACGTGCGTGAGCTGCATGACGCTGTCGTCCATTTTCTTAGCGAAGGACTTGAAGGAGTCGACTCGCTCCTCCACGTCCTGGAGGTCCTGGTGCTCGTTAGGAATCTGGAAGGTCAGCATGAAGTGGGCGCCCACCATCTCGTCCTTCTCCGCCCGCCTCTTACCCAGCTTCCACTGCTTGTCGTCAGCACACATCAGGAAGTGCTCAAACCCCTCATACTGGGAGAGGACCGGGTGGCTGGTCATGTGGTTCATCCACAGGATCAGTCGTCTTTTGCGTTTCTCGATGAAGTCCTCCTCGAAGCGCCCCGTGGCCTGCTTCTCCGGCAGGTGGGGCACCGAGATCACAGTGAACTTGTGCAGCAAGCGGTTGTACAGCCAGTCAAAGTGTTTGTAGCGCCTGTAGACGGGACGCCCCGTGTGGCTCGGTGTGACCCGGTACGAGATGTAGGTCTTGATGCCCTTGAACTTGGTCTGTTTTGTGGGGTCTTCAATGGAGCAGGAGAACGGCTGCGGACTCTCCTTCCACTGGGGCCCCTTGGGGCTCATCTCAATGGTGTACGATTCAGCTATCTTTGCCATCATGGGGACATCACCCAGCACAAACGCTTCTACCCCTGAGCGGACAAAGCTGGAGAACCGGTTCAAGTTCCTGCCCACCATACTGCCTTTCCGTGAGCTGGAGATACTGTCCTGTCTCTCCATGTAGGGTTTGGCCCGGTAGTGCACATTGGGGTTGTTGGAGTTTGGGCTCTGATGGGCATGTCCGTTGGCCCCGCTGCCCTTTCTGTGGTCATCATCCTCCACCACCGTGGAACTGTCATCCCAGTCATCCCAGTCATCATCGTCGTCGTCATAGAAACTCTGCTGCATGTGGAGAGGGGTGTTTGGGGTTGAGGGGAAATAGGAGGAGTCATTTCCTAGAGAACCTGCCGGGCTTATAGAGCAGTCTGTCAGGTTAGAGTTTGAGCGAGGGCGAATTATTTCCACATAGGATGCAGGGAAGAGCCCCCTCTCCCCTCGGCTGTTCTCCCCCTGCAGCCAGCCGTCTACTGAGTTCTCGTCAAAGATAACCAGTTCCTCGTTCTCCTGTATGCTGATCTCCTCTTTGTTTTCACTCTGAAAAGTGTAGATGGCTTTGGCTTTCACCGACATCTTGATACTCCAACTGGTCCTAAAGCAGAAAATTCTACATGCACATAGTGCCTAGACTATAATGATGCTGCTGTCTTGATGCATTTTGTTTTGGAAACATCTGACACTAGCTCACTGTAATATTTAAACTCATCTCAAATTACATGACAACTGTTTGATCAGGTGTGAAACAGCACAGGAGAACCTATGTAAAATTAATGATTTGCTTAATTGACACAGGAGGCTCAACAGATAGACAAGACTATTATCTATATCAGCCACAAAAGTCTAAATGTCCTGAAATATATCAACTGTGTCCAATAGCAATAACATTCTCAGCCCATTGGGGCTACAGGTCTATTGTCTTATTATAACACGCCTATTTTGATTAAAAGTTGAACAATAACTTTACAGAGGCTTTATGATACATGACCGAGTGATTTCTCCCTTGTTACAGAAAGAGTATTTCGCTCCTTGCGCATCACAAACAAAACAGGTTCAAAAACAAAACTGCTTTCACCAAAGCGCTACTCCAAACACACCGACGGTCGTTGTAATCCTTGGGAATTGTATTGCAACCCTGCGTTGTTCAGTCATCGGACACTTGCGTTTACATCAGATAGCCTGGAAATGATCCTTGATGAAAGTATTTCCAAGACAAAGTGGCCTGTTTTGAAGAGACGCGGAGGGATGAGTAATGGTATCACTGTGCATTTTGCGCCTGCTCCACATTCCCTCAGACAGAAACTTGCTCCGTTTTCCTTGTAAACAGGTTCTTGCGCATCTCCAGTCGATCCTTTGGGTGAAAAAGTAGAATTATCAACCAAATAATCTCCGCCTATTGAGCATCAACACGCATCCCGGGCCAATATAATTTCTTAGGCTTTATTCCTATGCGCTCTGCAACAAAGTAACTCTTTCCATGACGTTAGGCTTGGACAATTGAGGCAAGTTCTCTTTTTTTTTTTCATCTGCTCCTTTTCATTCTTTGAAAGACGAGAAACTGGCTCAACACTGCCCCCAACATGAGAAGTAGGTTAATGTGGCAACAACATGCAAGGGATGAAAACAATGATGATGTTGATGTTGATGATGATGATGATGATGAAGCTGTTAAAAAAAAGAGACGTATAGGTCAAGGGTTATGATGATGATGATAATAATACTACAAATATTAATAATAATGATACAAATAATGCTAATAATAATAATAATAAAATGATCAAACCTATTATTTGGGAATCACTGGTATAGGCAAGCTCTATTAGGTTTATTGAAATCAGATTTCTTTTTACTACATAATTGTTAAGCGTAACACATAACGAACATAAATCACATGTATCCATTTTAACATAATAGAAATTGCTCCAAGTCTCGCGCGTTTCACAAGTTGGCTGCTGCAAAACTCCGGGTTACATTGCCGCTTTTTGTCGGCCAACTAAAAGTCGCCACTGGTGGGAAAAATGACAACGAGGTGACGTTTCTGCAGCAGCTTCCTACAGTCCACGGTATCTAATGCTGTTATTATCTAAATCTGCTGTCTAGTTGTTCATTTGGGTTTGATTTCTATGTAGCTAGTGGATGTTACAAATCAAAAATCATGCTTGAATCAGGTAGCTATCGGCTAGTAACCACTAGTCGGTGGGGAACAGTGTGTGCTAGCCTCTTTAGCATTATGCTAGCTTGTTAGGTAGCTGGCTGGCTAGATGTAGGCAGTCTACAACAGAGGCTCCAAACTTTCTCAAGTCAAGGAACCTCAGTTAGAAGTTTAGCGTACAGATCCACACTAGATAAAGTTTTATCTGAGGGAAACCCAGTGAAAAGATTGTTGTTGTTGTGGGTTCTGTAGGTGGAGAGATCACGATCACAGTGGAGAGAGTGAAACCTCTTATCAAATATCTATACATTCTCTCCTGGTGCTAATTTCAAGAGAATTGAATATTACTGAAATGAACTAATCCAGGGACCCAGTCTGGGAACCGCTGGTCTAGGATACACAGACACTGATGAGGCCAGCATGATGGTGTATGGCTAAAATAAGTCTTCATCATTGTGCCACCATTAATTGTCATTGTCACATGATTGCTGTGAATAGAGAAGAGTTAGAAAGCATTTAACATTTTAGAAACTAGGCCTGTCTACACTGTAACAACACAGACAGTAACTGAAGCTCCAAACCACCAAGTTCAGCCTTATAAATGTGAATCAAAATGGCAATCTTTAGGTTTTTATTATATGTCACTGTCATCCACTCAAAGCTTGCCATGCTCATTGAAGCCTGATGCCACTGACCCTAATGCCAATAAAATGTTCTGGCAAATTACAGTTATTTTTGCAACATGATTACATAATCTGATGGCTACAGTCACTGGCCAACTATATGCATACATGCATATTGTACTATTGCACTAACTTCTGTGATGAGAATTCAGCTGAGCAGTTTAGTAGAGAACAAAAGTAGAGTCTACACTGCAAGATGCTTCCAATTCAAAACACCTTTTCCCCAAGGGGTACAAGCATTGTCAGTACTGTAAGGGAAGTGGATGGCCTGACTCAAACGGGAACAGCTTGTATAATCAGTCCTCTGTTGGTTTGTAGAGTCCCCATGGATGACCTGACCCGAGCGCTCTCGGCCAGCTTTGCTGTGTCCAAGGAGCCCAACAGCACAGCCGGCCCGCACCCTCGACTGGCCCAGTACAAGAGCAAGTACAGCGTCCTGGAGCAGAGCGAGAGGCGCCGGCGCTTCCTGGACCTGCAGAAAACGTCAGTGTACTAATCACTTCAGTGTTTCCCCCTGGAATATGTTTTCACTGCAGCAGATCAGCCCCATCCCTCCAGTCTCTGTCCCAATCCAAAATGGTTCTTATGAGAACAGCTGTACTGTAATTGCCCTAATTAACAATAATAATAATAATAATAACCGTTATTTGTATAGCACCTTTCATAGACAACATACAGCTCAAAGTGCTTTACATCAATAGAAGGCAGATAAAAGACAGATAAAAAGATACAATTCATATAAAAGAACAAGCAAAATGCATTGCATTAAAAAAATCAAATCAAGTAAAATAGAAAGATAAAAGAACACAACAAATACTCCCACTTTTAGATGCACATTGTGAGTGAACCCATATATTTTTCTTTTATTTTCTTATCCCCTGTCCTTCCTGATTCTACACTTGATCTGATATTAAAGTCAGATACTACTAATTGTCCTGTATTTGTTTATTTGGGGTGTGAAATAAGGTCAGAGGTAAGGTAACTATTGCATTTACAGAATGCACTGGAGCCCTTTTTCCAAAATGTTGCACAGTGACAGATGTTAGTAAGGTTTTTTGTTTTTTTTTAGGTTTTATTTATTCACACCATAAAAAAGAGCAATAAAGACAATACAAAACAAAAAAAGGCATGTGCTGGAGAAGTTTGAAACCCAAGTGGGCTTATAAAAAATACCTCACTGAGAAAATAGTTATATGATGTATACAATGGAAACAACAACAGTAAACAAAACAAACAAAGCTACAATCAGGCTATCATCATGATACAGTTTAGTTCAACAAAGTTTTTAAACATGGCTGCCTCCAGGTTTAACATCACTGACTGTGCCACAATGCAAAGCATCAAAATTGGTCCATTTTAGAAATGCAAGATGGAGGATTCAATGTGTTAATGCTTCATTTGAGTGACTGGTATGCTTTGTGTATAGGTGAATAACACAGATGTTTTCATTTTTAATGTAATGCCACAAATGCTAATGTCTGAATTTTTTTGCCTCTGCCAAACGCAGAAAAAGGTTAAACTATGTCAACCATGCTCGGCGTCTGGCGGACGGGGACTGGACCGGGGCGGACAGCGATGGGGAGGAGGACATGGAGAAGAAGGAGGAGGGGGAACAGCAACGAGAAGACAACACCGAGGAAGAGGGGATGGAGATTGAGAGGAGGAAGTTGCCAAAGCATTACGCCAACCAGGTCAGTGTTTGATGTGACCGCCGTTATGACCGAGAGGACAGCACATTACAACATGGACTTCTCCAATGCATTGCCTGTCTCGGCCAGAAGAGGGCACACGAGTTTGTAGAATTGCTGCTCTGCTCTCCTGCATGAAACTCACTAATAAATTGCACCCTTGTGTTTGCACAAACTTGCTGAACGTTGACAGATTTTCCATGATCTATCTTAATCTCTTTAATAAGGTGAAGATAGATTGTTGTGTTTGTTAACCAAAGCCTGTGGTTTCCTCCTTAGCTGATGCTGTCAGAGTGGCTGGTGGATGTGCCGGCAGAACTGGACGCCGATTGGCTGATGGTGGTCTGTCCCGTGGGGAAGCGATCTCTCATTGTTGCCTCCAAGGTAAGACCCTATCACTGCTCTTCTTTCATATCACATGACCTGTCGAAACAGTCGCTGAAGTTCAAATTTCAGGAAATAAGGAAGTGATTAGTTTAAAGGTACAGTGTAGGGCTGCAACTAACGATTATTTTCATTGTCGATTAATCTGTCGATTAGTTGTTTGGTCTATAAAATGTCAGAAAATGGTGAAAAATGTCGATCAGTGTTTCCCAAAGCCCAAGATGACGTCCTCAAATGTCTTGTTTTGTCCACAACCCAAAGATATTCAGTTTACTGTCATAGAGGAGTAAAGAAACCAGAAAATATTCACATTTAAGAAGCTGGAATCAGAGAATTTTGACTTATTTTTCTTAAAAAATTACTCAAACCGATTAATCGATTATCAAAATAGTTGGCGATTAATTTAATAGTTGACAACTAATCGATTAATCGATTAATCGTTGCAGCTCTAGTACAGTGTAGAATTTACTAAATATATCACTGTCAAACCAATTGTTATTCAATCAATTCCAAGCCCACCAGGTGACATCAGCATTTGTTTTTTTTTTTTAATGCGTGGTCCCAGTTGAGTAAAGCGTGTGCATGAGTAAAGTGTGGGCACGATATGGATAAAGAGTGGGCACAATATAGGTCAAGTGTAGGCATGATCTGAGAAAAGCATGGGCACAGTTTAAGTAATATTGTTTCCACTTTCTCAGGGTAAAAGATGGAGATTGAGAGATTACAATTAATTCATTTTTGTTTTTACCTTGGACTGAAATACCACAAAATATTGCAGTCACTTTTCGTCAGGCATGGAATCATCTTACTGAGCAAGAGACACTTGACTCACCTCTTGAAAAACGAGCTCAATTGCCGTAGATATTATGTGGACTTGAAATTAGGACTGCAACTGCAACAGTTATTTTCATTGTCGATTAATCTGTTGATTATTTTCTCGATTAGTTGTTTGATCTATAAAATGTCAGAAAATGGTGAAAAATGACGATCAGTGTTTCCCAAAGCCCAAGATGACGTCCTCAAATGTCTTGTTTTGTCCACAACCCAAAGATATTCAGTTTACTGTCATAGAGGAGTAAAGAAACCAGAAAATATTCACATTTAAGAAGCTGGAATCAGAATTTTTACTTATTTTTCTTAAAAAATTACTCAAACCGATTAATCGATTATCAAAATAGTTGCCGATTATTTTAATAGTTGACAACTAATTGATTAATCGATTAATCGTTGCAGCTCTACTTGAAATGGTCTGATAATATGGAGGGTTTGATAATATGTTTATATGTGTGTCGCCTGTTGTGTTGAGAACGTGCTCAGCTAAAACCTGCACACTGCCACTGGCCACGCTTTAGTAACTCCAGTACACACTTTACTCACTTTACATGCATTAAAACATACTTTTCCTGATGTCACCTGGTCGGCTCCTTATGATAGAGATTGTTTGTTTGAACTGCTTTTTATTAGCAGATTAAATTAGTTCCCATCTTTGCTGCTATTGATGTGGTCATGATTTTAATATATTTTATTTTTTTTAGAATTGGAGTGCATTGTCACAGCTGATATGAAAGCAGTATTTTGAGAATAAAATCTTGCATAATAGTCCTTTTAAACTCAACACTGCATGTCTGTTATATTTACTTTTTGGTTTCTTAAATATGAAAAGGCTTGAAAATGCTTGTTAGCATTAGGGCAGTCTACTGATACATATAGTGCTGTATCCTGCTATCCTGACACTTTGGCCCCTAGACTTCTACTTCAGCATATATGAAACATTGTTAAATCTTTGTCACTTACACCCCACACCCCCTGACCCAACAGTGTGTATCATAATGAATGTGTACTTACAGTCGTCTGTTTCTGCATTCACCACTCCGGAGCTTGACGTAATTGTTGGCAAATCTTTCACATGCCATGGCCCATTGCTGTCTGCAAGACCAGTCTAGAAGAATGGATTCTTTGAAAAACAGAGAAAAGCAGACAGTTTGCTTTGCTTGAAGAATATTAAATGGCACAGATCTCATCCATTGGAAAACATTCCAATTTATTTGTCACTGTTGGAACTGTTGGCCAATATGATGGACAAATACAGAATCTTATTTCTATGAAGTTCCTGTGCAGTTCAATGGGTGAAACATGGCACTGACACTGCCAGGAGTTAGGGGTTTGATTCCCATTGGGGCCACCTATACTAGAAATGTATCCACTCATGCTACTACAAGGCACTTAGACTAAAAACATACACCAAATAGGTTAGGATAGGTTAAATTAGGTTAGATTATTATGCTTAGGTTAGGTTAGGCTAGTCAACAACTCTATAAATCTTATGCCTCAATAGTGTCACAATTCTGCATATACACAAATGGCGTTCAAGGGATGGAGTGTTTAAAGCCAACAATAAGACACAAATAAGACAATATCTGGTCTAATCTTCTGTTAAAACTCTAAACGACATATATGGGGGCACAACAATTTTCAAACTTAGTTCAATCTTATGAGCCTTGGGGGTTAGCTGTTGTTTTGATAACAATCATCTCTTCCTCTTGTATCCTCCCTGCTATGACTTGTTTCTAAAGGGGTCCACAGCAGCGTACACTAAAAGCGGCTACTGTGTGAACCGTTTCCCCTCCCTGCTGCCCGGTGGGAACCGACACAACTCAGCCATGGGAAAAGGTAGGTGGGCCCGTTCCTCTAGTGGTTCGTTAAAAGGGACGGACCGGGGCTTTCTAGCGATATGAGAAATTATTCCACCAACAGTAGCTTTTCCCATTGGCTCCCACTCACCTTTTAAAGTTATTTCAAATACAAGTTATGTTATGGGCCAGTTGTAGTCTAATGGATATAGAATCAACCTTGTGTTTGGAAGATTGCTGGTTCGCATTCTGGGTGGGGGAATGAGATCTCACCTCACCCTGCTGAACGAACAATTACTGCTGAGGTGCAGTTGAACAAGGCAGCTCCAACGGCTCCTGTGGAGCTGCACAATAGATACAATTTGAAGGCTACATTGATCATGTCAATAGCTGTAGATAACATCTCTTGGAAGTGTTTTGAAATTCCAATGGGTGGGTGCTTTTGTTCCAGTATGGACCAGAAAGTAGGTAACATTGAAAGGCTATATTGATAACATTGATAGAACTCATCTCATCCCATATATAAGTCCCTTGGAAGTGTCTTGAAATTTCAATGGGTGGAGAGTTTTTGTGCAGATGTATGGATCAGAATGTCAGTTTGGACAACCAGAAATTTCAGCATCTGGTGAAGTAATTGTTTAGTGACTGGTATTGATCAACAACCCTATCAAACCTCTGCAGATATATTACTTACTTTTTACTGCCACGGGGCAGTAAAAATCTTTCTTATTGCTCTTTTTAATTAGATAACATAAGATAAGATATCACTTTATTAATCCCTGTGGGGAAATTCGGGTGCCACAGCAGCAACTGATAGTTAATTGACATTAAGAGTGATTATAAGCCACTTTTGACTGCCAACCACCTGTACATTGATTAGTGGATATAACTGGTCCTGTCCCACATGCAGACTACACTATCCTCGACTGCATCTACAGTGAAGTGGACAGAACGTACTACATCCTGGATGTCATGTGCTGGAGAGGCCACCCTGTCTATGACTGCCCGGTAAAACAGGCTTGTAATCCTCCAGCAATCCAAGAATGCTTGTCTAATTGCTTAAGTAGCAATGTCTGGGCCACAGATGTGCTTTTTTGCCACGTTGCCCGTTTCATTTGCTCAGAATTTGAAAGGCAGTTTTTTTGTTTACAGTGCTTGTGTTCTCATCAACAGACTGAGTTCCGCTTCTACTGGCTCCAGTCCAAGGTCCAGGAGGCAGACGGCCTATCAGAGATCGCCAAACGCAACCCAGTCAGTATCAGCAGCCCAGAATAGAGCTTAAACTGTAACAAATAGACTCCCCACCTCATGCCCCCTTTTCCTTCCTCGCTTTCTGCTCTTCATATTACTATTTGATGTGTTGTAGTGTGGATTCAATTTTAGGTTTTCTGTGGGGGTTTTTTTGTGAGTGACTGTTGTGCTTTATGCCTTGCTGCACCCAATTTGTCCATGTGGAGAAAATAAAGTCTTGAATTTAAAACTCTTCAGGGGGAAATGAGACAAAGGAAAATTAAAGACAAACACTCATTGCCATTTTTTGGTATTTATTGGGCACTTAAGTGACCACTACACACATTTTCAAGATTGTGGCGCTTGAGGGAAGACTATTTGAAAACTTTGTGTTAGAGTTCCAGCCCCTAATCTTCAGTGTTTGTTTGGTACAGCCCAACAGGGGCTAAATCTGGCTTAGTTCTTGTAGAGTAAACCCACCGTTAGAGAGCAATTTCTCATGTCTGACATGAAGACAAATTGTGTTTGGAACTAACAACATGGTGCTCTGGTTTTGTTTGGTCCAACAGTTCCGGTTTGTGAGCCTTCAGAGCACAGCCTGCACAGCAGAATCGATACAAAAAGCCCTGGGAGCTGAGTACAGCTTCAGCGTAAGAAACACTCTGCTGTCCATTCTGGCACTTTTTACAAACACCTTTTTCTACTGCTTCACACGTTATAAGTAATCCTAGATAGAAGCATCAGCTAAATGCCTCAAGTGTAATGTATTCTGGGGATTTCTCATTATTTTTATAGCATTGTTATGATAGCAGAAATACATTTTGGTTCTACTTCATGAGGCTTTGATTGGTTTAAATCTGAACGCAGCTTCACTGTTTCCGCCTGCAGGTGGATGGTCTTCTCTTCTACCACCGTCAGACCCACTACACCCCCGGCAGCACCCCTCTGGTGGGCTGGCTCCGCCCCTACATGGTCACCGATATCCTGGGTATCGAGGTTCCCGTAGGACCCCTCACCACCAAGCCCGAGTATGCCAGCCACCAGCTGCAGCAGATCCTGGAACACAAGAAAACGTCAAGTGAAGTCCGCCCGGCCGACGTCAACGGACGCTACGAATTAGAGTACCTGTCCACCCCCAGCCAGGAGAAAGGAGACGGAGACGCACTGAACTGTTTGCCCCAAAAGCCGATAAAGGAAGCCCACATGGAGAACTGAGAGGGAGGCTTTGAGTTCACAAAAATGCTAAATGCTAACTCAGTGTTTTATGTGTTGGTGGCCCACAAATGGCTCTTTGGAATTCCTCTGAATACTTTTGCCTGATTGACCAATTGCAAAGCATGGCTAATTCTAATCCAACACTGCTTAAGACAGAGTGGAGATTAGTAGAGCTATGCTGTATGCTGCTATGTG
Source organism: Centroberyx affinis (assembly GCF_046629955.1). Taxonomy (NCBI): domain Eukaryota; kingdom Metazoa; phylum Chordata; class Actinopteri; order Beryciformes; family Berycidae; genus Centroberyx; species Centroberyx affinis. The sequence goes on from NW_027279922.1 coordinate 361,515, forward strand.
CTTTTCATGGTCAAAAATTCAAATTCCACCAAGTTTTTTTCTAAGTTTTGAGGGTACTTTTCCGCAGAAACCAGGAAACTGAATTGTTTGTACCTCTTTTGTGGCACAAGGATGTTGAGAAGGCTTGTGTTTAGCCAGTATAATTATCATGTCATGGTCTGTTGTGCAAAGTCCTTTCGTAACAGCATAGTAAGGAGTAAGGCATCAGCACACAATCAAAAAAGAGGATGAGAGGTAGATATTCCAAAATGCAAATTCAGTGCACAGATGTTTCCGTCAAAGGAGCATCATTATTTCGCTGCACTACACCTTTAACTTTATGCACTTTGGAATAAGTGTCTGGATGTCACAGAATAAACTTCTTATCCTCATTGTTTTCAGTAGTGTGCAGGTTTCCTACCACTTGCTATACTTTTACCAGTGGATACATACGCACCTAAAAAGACTGAGTTTTGAGCAGATCATTATGTTGAGCATCAATTGAGGCAAAATGAGTATCATCTACTCTCAGTACTTTCTGTAGAATGGTTAGGAGGGGCGAAGTGTTTGACCTATTCAGACCTTGTTCTCAGGCACTGATATGGACTTTTACAATTCTCTTTTAAATTTAAAGTTGCTCACTCTAGAATCTAACTTTTAAAGTGTATGTTTCTTCTGAATAAATTGTTTTTTTTATTGACCTACTATCTCTGCACAGTTGTATTAATAACAGCGTTCCCACAAATCTTATACTGTAGAGTTTTGAAAAGCCTGTTACAGACCGGATGAGCCAGGGAATTGGATCAATTCTCTGGGAAAGATGTGTAATCTAAAATTCTAGATAAGTTGCTCAATGCTCATTGCACAAGATTGTGGTTAAAGTTATTTGTCATCGCTTCAGAGCTTTTTTGGAATTGAATGCTAAAAACATTAAAACATTCAAAAAGAAATACATTTTAGGGAATGAATATGTAGTCACTGATAGTCATGCATTTAATAAATTTTGCCTTGCCCCAGAGTGATGTTGACCTACTATATAAAATTAAGCTTGAATAAAAAAAAACTGAACTGCAGTGTTCGTCACAAATTTGTTTTTGAATTTTAAGGGTAGATTAAAAAAAAACGATTTGAAATGTAAACTAAATTGTTTTGCCTCCACCTCTGACAAGACCTGCACTGTCAATTTAATCGTAAATAGAGGATGTTCCAGTATACGGTTAGCGCCACAACATGAGTCATACTGCTGATACCAACCCTCAGCAGAATTCATGAGCATCTTCCGCTGCAGCAACTTTACTGTGCCATTTGCGTAACTGACGCGCCGGGTGGAAACTGACTGTCAACAGGAAAGACGTTAGTGTGCCTGTCATGGCTGTGCCGTAGTTTCAGTGGCCCTTCGCCAACATTTCCTCTGCCAAAAGACACCAAGAACATTGTCTCAAGTCACCAGCTCTTGTCTGTAGCAAGTATTTTTAAATATCTTAGGAAGGAAGGTAACATGTTGGGGTTTTTTTTAAGTCTTAAGGAAAATAACAGTTTCGAAGTACGCTGTTTTATGTCTCTTGTTTCAACTTAAAGTGAACATTTTAAGTTTTTCTTCATTGGTGTCCCCCTTTGGTACAATGAGGCCTATTCTTCAGAGATGTCTTAGAGAAATACATAGTATTCCCAGCACATCTACAATGTAGTTTGCAATCTAAATCATCAACAGTAAACATCAGGTTCTGATGTCAGTCCCTCAGAATCAAAGAGCGAGGGCTTCTTTCTAGAGCCGCCATTTTGCACCGATGCTCAACAATCATACAGGGAGAAATCCATCGTAGAAGAGGAAGAGAGACCAATTTCTCCACTGACAGCAGCCTCAATAGACCAGAATGCAATGCAGCCACAAGACATGTTGCGTTTTTGGTAAGGAGGACGACTCACTTTTTCTCAACTGGCAAAACTCTTGCTCTTACTATGCCATCGCTATCGCTCCCTCCACTCCTACACAAATAATCCACATGCAGATGAATGGAACAAGTTCATGCCCGTTGTCTGGGGGTTGGTGAAAGTCATTCTGGGAAATGTAGGAAAAATCACTAACGGAGGTAGAAGCAGACAAGGCCGGTTCAGGGAACGTGGGCACACCAAAAACAGTAAATTACAACACTTAAAAAAATGTCTAAATAACTCCTGCAATGCATTAAACATTACAGATTGACAATGTATAAGAATGCATGAGAGTTTTGTTTTTGCTACCTACTTTTTTTGAAATTTCAGTTCTGCTTGAATGTAGAGGAAGGAAAAGAAACCAGTTTGCCCAATCTTCACTCATATGGGTTGTGACAGAGTTTATATAGGTTGTACCATTGCTGTGTGAAATTTAGTTTAAAACTGTTTGAATTTCCTATGGATGACCCTCCAGAAAATAACAAAACACAAATTTTTTCCCCCTCTGATTTAGGATTCGACTCAGCATTGTCTTGCTTCACTGCACCAGCTTTGCCTTATTTCTGGTCATGTGTGCAAATAGTTTCAGGTTGTGCCAAAGGTCTGCAAATAGGCCCAAAGGATTTGACTCCTCTAAACGTATATATTTGAAAACAAAAATGGATGGAGGCCTTAAAATGGATGACAAATGCAGACATACAGTACAGTCAGTTGTTTTTATCTCACATTCAGTCACCTCGTAACTGAGAAAGCTGTCAAGGAGAGCAAAATCAGGCATGTGGTTAGAGCAAGAATTCTGCTATTAGTCATCCCCAATCGCTTTCCAGGAACTGTGCACCTGTCACCCCTGTCACACTTTTCAAACACATGCACACACACACACATTTTAGGTTTCTGAAGGCCATTTGATCTTTGTGAAACCCTTGTCACAAGACTTCTAAGTAAACCGCTTTCTGTCTCTCCTGCAGCTCTCCAGCAACTTTCAGACATGCAAAGATTAGCCTCCTAATATTCAAAAGGGATCGTTATTGTTTAATTATGCAATGACTGAAATTCAAAATTGAAATCAAGATAAATTATTTGATTTGTGGGCCCGAGATGTTTTGCTTTTGTGAATCTTACATGAACCAGAATTCGTTTGATTTTCATACAGCTTTTGCATGAAACCAACAGTCACTTTCAACTCAATAGGATAGTATAGGCCTACATGTATGCTATACTCAGGAGTATACATCATGCATACAGTAAAGCATGTCCTATTGGTGTTGTGTTGGAGCAAGTTGATTTTTTGGAAAACTATACATGACTGAATCTCCCTCTCTATCTTCCACTGAACGGCCCAGTGAAGTAAGTCAGGACTTCATCTTTAAGTGCCTGATGCACTGAAACAAAGACTGTAAGGAGGGTTTTTAGTTAGGGTTGACATATTAGGTGGGCGGGACTTAGGATTTGCCAATCACATTTTCCCAAATGACATGATGTCAGCGGTTGGCAGGAAGTCTATTGTTGTCCACTCCCTTTTCCCTTGGTTTCCAACACAGACTTTCTCACGCCTCATTATTTACAGTTATTATGGGATCTTGTGTTTTCGTGGAAAAAAATAGCGTCATTTCCGACGTTTTCTTATAGAAACATTGTAAGTCGGAGAAATTAATAACTCAAAAAAGTAAAAGCTGATTAACTATCTTGCTTTTTCATCCTGGTATAACAAGCTGTTGAATCAAATCTGAAGCTCGTCTGACAGGCAGCTGTTACAGTGAAAGAGGTATGGATGTTACAGCAATATGAAGAAATCTTACCAACCACTGTATAAAGTTCAAAGTTCAACAATAAATACACTTTCAGTTTGGTCTCTGCTTTGCTTTACCAAGGCTTCTGTGTTACTCTTTATAGTCTAAAGAAAGCACATCAGGGTATGAACTAAAGGTAATCAATAGTCTTGCAGAAAATGCAATCTCCCAACTCTGCACTTGAACTCTGAACTACCCTCCCTACTGAAACATCACTATAATATTCCTATAGAGACTTATAGTGTGTCTGTGGCACGCAATAGTGAGTTTATTGTGACTTTTAAGTACATTAGGGTATTTTCTATTTCCTGTGATATCATGGCATTCCTGTAAAATGTATTATGGTGTTACTGTAGTCCTTTTTCCTGAGGGCTTTTACTGATTAAAGTGCTATTCCTGCAACAAACTATTAATGAAGGGCCTGCTGCTATTCTAAGCCAAGCCGCATAGTCCTATCTAATCTACTCTCTCTCATTTCTGCAACAGAGGCCAGTCTTTCATGCAACAGTACCTATAAGGTGCAGTAGTGTTTTGGACAGTGTTTATTTTGACCCAAGGAGCTACTTAAGAATAAGAACATAAGAATTGCATAAAACAATAGATTTTAGAAAAATACTATAGAAATACCACAGCAAACCCAACTCCCTGTGGGAATATTATAGTGATTGCGGGGAAGATAAAAGAAAATACAACAACGTTTACAAAATTTACATTAATTCATCCCATAATTCATGCAAAATCCCCCTAAAATTAGTTAAGGGAGTTATTAATGGAGGAGACCCCTTAATTTTTGACTGCTTACTATCTAATATAATGAAGAATTCAGGGTGACTGGAACTTCCCTTGAATAACTCATTAATAACCACGTAGGAAACAATGCGCAAAGGGCTTACAAATCCCATAATTACTAGGCTAGTGTCTCCATGAATAAATCCCTTAAAAACCCATGACACTAACCCTTACTTTTTTATAGCTATGTTATTTTTAATGGACAATTAATGTTTATGTAATGGGGAAATTAAGGACATATGAGGGGGTTTGGTTTAAACTACTGAGTACCACAGACACACTACAAGTTCCTATAGAAACATTATAAAGATATTATATTATGGTGATTTTCAATTAGTCTTGGCACAGTACGGAACAACTAAGTTTATCTAAGTTTTTCATGAACAATTCTGAGTCGTGAACACGGGCATCCTCCTCGTGGCCCGGACTAAAAGCTGACACTCAAAATGGTGATTTTCCTGTTTGGTTTCCTATTTTTATGAATGAAGGCGGAGGTCGCGAGCTCTTGTCGTTTCCTCGTGTTAACCACCAGGGGGTAGAGCAACACGCACAATACACCTCACACTGCCCCCTGCTCCGCTCCGCTCCGCTCCGCTCCGTGTGCTGCTTCACCATATAAAAGGCGACGTTCAGGGATTAAAAACTTGCAATTCATGGCGTGGATGCCTCAGTGACCGGCAGCCCTAAGATCACACACATGGATGAGCGGTCAGACCATGGTGAAAACCCTTAAAAATCCAGTCAGCATCGAGCCGTCGCAAAGCCACGTCTAGCTGCTGAGTGCTGTGTCTGTTTTTTTTTTTTCTTCTTCTTCTCTTCGGTGAATTTGACACAACATCAGCGATTTTTTTTTCTGTCTGTAGTTTTGGATGGCAGATTCAGGCTAAGTGGTCTGCGTGTTTCGCACTCAGACTCCTGTTACATTATCAGGGGGGGGGGGAAACAGACACATTCGGCTATTCCGTAACGTTTCAAATGCCTTCAACTTAGAGAAAGAGGGACAACCCCTAAAACCCCTTTTACACGAGGGACAGACAGACATCTCCGTCGTCTTTCACTTCATGAGAAGGACACATCTTGATAAAGGTGATCCGAGAACTGAAGGGGACGATGGCAGCCAGTTTATCGGCGGAGGAAGAACAGGTAGGCCTTTAATATCTTTATTGTTACCTTTTCTTTTTCTGTGGTAGAGCCTAGAGTATTTCAACCTACAGCCCTACCTGGAGGTATTTGGCCTGCGCAATGCGTGTGCGCGCCGCTGCAAGTGGGAACTGCAGTGTGCAATGGTGAAATTGTTGCGAAATCGTCCTAAATGCAGAGCGGAAATATTGTATCGATTTCTGGCGCATTATTGCTCGTTGCATCACTGTAAGTTCCTCACCAGTGGTTGAGTTGAAGTGTTGCGAAACGGGCCCGGTCGGCTTTACCAGCCTCTTTTTTATATGTAAAATATTAATTTATGGTTTGAGAATAGTCCACTCATGGTCACAGAGCGTGATCTTAACGTCGGGAAAAGCTTTTCTGGAAAGTCCAAAAACGCTGTGTGGTTCCAGATTTGGCTCATTCAGGAATGCAGCCAGTAAAAACTTGGTTTATACTGTCATACAAACAGTGATGTAGTGGGAAATAAAGAGCTGGGTAAACTGTAACCTCTAGTGTAATCATCATAAGGCAAACATTCACCAGTATAAACAAATATCAAGTTTACTTAAAGAAAACCATCAATTTATCTGATCTTATTATAACTTACACTAGTTTGACACGACTTACTGTAATATATACAATGAATTTATGTCATTAAGATTTAGGCTGTCAGCCCAAAAAGATAAAACTTTTTGGGTAAACTGAGTTTGGCTAAGTTTACCTTCCTCTACATCCCGGCATACAAAGAGTGATTTGAGATTACAGTCTTTAATTCAGAGGGGTTTACAATCTGTACATGGTCACAATGAAACTTGGGCTGCTTTATACATATTTTAATAGGCAAAATCCCAAAGTAGTCAAGTCATGAATCACCGAGTTCTCAGCATTAGAGCCCGTGTGTCACATATCGTAGGCCTAGTCAGGAAAGTAATGAATAACTTGTGAAGAATGTTACAATACATCAAGCTTTATGAACTCGGGGAGAATTTAATTTTGAATTGGAGAATTCATTTTGGGATTGGAAGACAGCAGTGACCAAAATCAGATTGATCATAGGTTAACCTGGATTATTGATCCTATATTTATTAGTGGGGCAGATATAAAGTTATAACATTAGAAGTTAGACTGCTTTAGAGTTCATTCTTGAAACACTAACCAGAGAGGTTTGGTGGTATTAACAGCAGTTAAGATAAGAAACCAAATCCAAATCAGAGCAGCAAATTGATTGAAGCTGGTATTCCTGTAAGCCGTTCCATTTACTCCCAACAGAGAGGGGCTACTGTGTTGGAAAATGTATCCATTTGCAACGGCTACAATTTATTAAGAGTCTTCTTCTTCTTCTCTGCTGCTCGTGCCAGTCTCTCTGGGCTGGCAGTCCTCCTCTCCCCCCTGACTCCTCTCATCATCTGGCCAGCAGAAAGCTTTATCTGGCTACTTCATTTCCTGTGTGGGCCAGGGCCCCCGCTAGGGCACCGGACGCCCTTATTACATCCCTAGCCTTGTGGGGGGTGGGGGTGGAGGGGTGTTCAGTGTGTGTGTGTGTGTGTGTGTGTCTCTTGGGAGCCTACAACAGTATGGTGGAACTTCATTCTAAAGGCAGCTGTTAAAAGCATTTCCACTAAACTGGGGGGAGGGGGAGTATATGCGTTAGAGAGAGAGAGAGAGTGTGTGTTTGTGTGTCTGTGTGTACATCATGCTTCAGAGTGTGTGTGTGTGTTGCGTCTACTCCCAGGAAGCAGTAGAGAGCGAGAAAGTGGGGAATAGGGAGAGAGTGACGTTATTGACTTCCTGTTTTGGTATTGACTCGTGCCAAATGGGGCTGACTGAATTGAAGTGAATAGCCGCTTGGCAACAGCAGTCCCATTGTTGTAAATAGATTAGCATGGCATCTGTAATCAAATAGACCACGGAAAGGCAATGCCAAGGCCAGCCCCAAATCCCCTTAGAAAAAAAAAAAGAAATGCATTAGCCTTGTCTGTTGAATCACAGTGTCATCATGACACTGCAGTCACCCTACACTATTTTCCATAGCCTTTCAATTCACTTATCTTCGTGTGGACTCTTGTGTTAACGCAGTCACATGATATACTATATCTAAATACTGAGACATTCATTAAATATCTGGTTTCTAGGAATACAGGCTTATTAGCAAGATTAGTTACAGATCATACAGTCATACAGATCAGCTCTGCCAAAGAAACTCCTGCCACACACAAGACTGAAGGGGAACATCACACATTGGAGTTTATCTACAAGTTTTCTCACCACACTCCGATTTAAAGCGTTGCCTATGACAGCAACATTAACCTTGTTCAGTTTAAGGAAGAAATCTTGTTGTGTTTAAGGATAGTTTAAGGGCACACCGTGACTGTGATTTGTGTATTTTGTGGAAATATTGATCCATATAATTCATATTTCCAGGGGAATACTTCTTAATGCTAGGCCATTGTTTCCTCTGTGATGTCATAACTGCCACCCTACAGCAGTGAGATCTATAATGATGGTATTAATTCTATTCTAATTGTTGTTGTACTGTTCTCTGTGATGGTAAAAGGCATCAGTGATAGGTTGTGTATTAGGTGATGCCATATGCTATACAGTTTATGTCTCCCAAAGTGATTTTTGACCACATTTTTAAATATATACTGAATGCAATTCCCTCAAACTTTCACATCAACATTGTGAAGTTCTGTGACACTGTGCTGGTGCCTTTACTCCTTTAGTACTTTGCTCTGTATTTGTATAACAATATTAAATAGTTATACTTTTGTATACTATGTCACACAAGAGTCCTAGCCCTACAAAGGCTGTAACTACTTTTTGTGTGTTTTAAAGGTCATGACTAGGGTTTAGATTTCATGTCAACAAAAGTTCTACTTATAAATGCTATTAGATGATAAACAGTCCACTTCTTTATCAACAATAGTTTTGTCAGGGACAGGATGTAAACTTTATTTTTTACTTTTTTTTTTTTTTAACCCACACTGCTCAAACAGTTACTGCCCTTTGGCTTGGCTTGACTTAATGACTGGGTGGGAATAAAAATTAAGCACCCGTGTTTTATGTGAATATTCACTGTGTTATTATTTGGTCTGGTTAGTGCAATCTGAATGTTTGAATTGCAATTTTCACATCTTGCTCATGAAAAGGCATACAAACCTACATTATAATGGCATAAGACCTAAGAAGCTAATGCCTATTTGTTACATTTCCATGCCTGCTTGTTACAAATAACATCACAACCTCTTCTTGTGTTATGTTTCATCCCTTTTGGCCCTCCATGTCAAACAGTATGGACAGCTTTGCTTTAAGCTCACTGACTGTTGCAGCTGACAGATAGTTGCAGGCTTGTATCCTATGGGGATCACTGGGTGTGCACCTTCAGTGTTAGATATTTCGTTACATTAGGACCATGACATCCCAGAAGGCTCAGCTGTTAGTGCCAGGTATCTGAGAACCAACCGCAGCCGCCTCCTCCACTGGCTCTCAGCACAGCAGATCCTCACCATAGCTAACCTAATCAATGACATATCGACAACCATTGTCAGCAGCATCAATGAACAACCTCAAGCAATATACAATAGCTGCAACAACCAACAGGATTATGTAATATCAGCTGTTTATTGAGAGGAGGGACCGCCAAGCACCACTGGCTTGAAACGGCACACTCAGCATCTCGGATCAACAGACAGAGGCTGTCGGGAAAACTGAACCAGATGAGGATGGAGAGAATGACGCCTGGTGATCAGATATAGACTCACTGATATTTACAAGAACCTTTTAGTCTATTTGGGCTTATGCTAAAACTGTGTAAACCATAATCAAGTGGTTTCAAACTTAATACTGGAGCGCTTCAAGGAAAATGCTCCTGCCATATCAGAATATGAACAAGTCAGGCAAATATTTATGCATCCTCCAGGAATCCAATAAGTCACTCCTCCGCAGCGTTCTGGTGTGCTATCATGAAAACAAACTCGTCCATCCCCGCTCAAATTCCACTCTTGCGGATATGGCCCCTAGTGCAGAAAAACCAAACAAGACTGGCTTCTCCAGGAACAGAGGGTCACTGCCTGGAGTTGGCAGGCTCTCCTTAAAAGGCTAAGAGAGAAAGAGCAGCTGTCAGACCAATGAGATCTTGGAAACCCGAGTGTACCTGACAGCAATCTGACAGGAAGTTGTCTTTGGCGCACACCAGAGGATTAACGCTACACACTGTAACAACAAAGAGCAGAGGATCTGGGTTAGATGGGAGTTGTGTATTGCCTGTTAAAGGGTGAGACCACAAAATTCAACAATTTATATGTGGCGTAGTATAGTCCGCTCCATATATTTATAGAATGTTTGAGACTTTTAATGCTCAAAAAAGGCTTATTCTTTCCCTGGATGCTCTCACAGATTCCTTTTTACCATTTGTTATTCTCTGTGGAGTAGCTCCAGATTTTCTATCTTGTTGACATTAAAGGTTAGTTCAGTAGTTCTCTCTGTAAATAAATAATATCAAATAATGATGACAAATCATTTGGCCAGCTCTGAGCCTGCAGCCTGCTTCTTCTTTCTTTTGGCGTTTCTTCTTGTTTAGCAAGTTGAGAAAAGTGCTTGACAAATGACTTGGAATCAGTTTAGCTTCACCCAAGGACACGTAAACCAACTTTTAGATGGCAGAACATCTAAGTCATGGTTCAGTCATCATCAACATGCCCCTGTAGTGACTGTTCAGAAGTCCTGAGTCATCATCTTCCCAGTGATTTCCCATAGATCAAGTGGAACAAACTGAATGTGCACCTAGTGTACTTCCTGGACATGGAAAAACACAGGGGTGCATAGACCCAAAAAACCAATGAAGATTAGATGAAAGGGAGGGAAAAAACACCTCAAACAGATGTTTAAACGCAAAATGGTGACCACTTTTTCACTTGAGCACGTCACTTTATTAGTCAGATGTCGAATAAAACAGACATTTTCCATTTAAACATCTCGGTTTGAGAGTTTTTTCTTCTCAGTGCAGGTTCCCCATGCATCTACTCTCCATAGAGCAAATGTGCATCAGTATACTTAAACTGGACTAAAAAGAGACTCTACACCTGCAGACACAATTAAAGGATAGATAGAGATTCTAATTGGAACTCCTGAATCATGTCTAACAATCAAATGTATTCATAAGTTGTTATAAGACCACAATAAAAACCTGGCTTGTAGCTAAATTGTGAGGTCAGAAACATTAACTAAGTCAACTTTTTCTTTTTTTAATTTTTGTTCAGAAATGTATTTAATGCCAAATGTGGGGAAGTGGCTTGAAAACATTACACAGATCAAACCTCCTGTGAGACTGAGGAGTGAACTGATCATCCTTCACCCCTTGCATGTTAAGGCATCTGAACAGAGCAGAAGCTGCAGGCCCGCTCGTCTCTGAAAGCCCCGGCTTTCCTGAGCAGAGACAGTGGCGTCCTGTCTTCGGGCTCGGCGCTCGTCAGTGACGGTTTTTGTATTCCTGAGGAGCCGCGGACTCCCAGAACCTGACTTCCTGTCTCCCATGCATGCCCCGCCGCCGCTGTGCCTGACCAGAGAAGCGGAACCCCCTTGTTTTGAGCGTGAGCTTTCATCGCCTCCTCTGTCGCCTTTTGACGATTCACTGGGTGCCGACTTGATAACTCTCCGGGCGGGAGGGGGGGGGGGCAGAGGGGATGGGAGGGGGGAGGGGGGGGGCACAGGAAGCCCCTAAAAAGGACGTTGGCTCTGTTTATGCATGAGTTATTTGCAAGTTAAGATGAAGGCCTGTACGGTCATTATGTTTTGCAAATTATTTCATTTTGTTATTCTTTTTTTATTAAATCACAAAAAATTACAATGTCAGGCAATCATACATCTTCCAAATAAGATAAAATGCACTTTATTGATCGATCTGAAATTCAGATCCAGGTTGAATTTCGGGAAATCCAGGTTCTAATACAAAGAAACTAACAAGTTACAACAATATTTATACGACTATATATCTATAAGTTCATGTGATGGTCTACTTTAAAGCACTTTAAAGCAAGGTACAGGTTTTGCAAATTTTTCCTTATGAATATGAAATTTCAAATGAGCATGTTAATAACATAACCTTTATAGGAATTCCTGTAATAATTAAAACAACTTTCTTAGTAACTATAATGTTTAGGCTAGTTAAACTAGTTCATGCATTATTTTGTATAGAAAACTATCCTAGTTTTCTACACAATATAATGCATGAACTCTTGCCAGAATGTATTGTTTTGCAAATTATAAATGCTGGTTTTTGGTATCAGATGACATGTTGAATTTGACAGGTTATTTTTTGTTTTTTAGTATTGAGTCTTGCATCTTATTTCTCAGTTCTGCTGACTTGTTTTCTCTCATTAACCACATCTGTCTTGGGGAAATTTTTGGTGCTTTGCAGCGGTAACGAAGCGACAAACATTTCCAATTAAATAGCCGTGGTTAATGAGTGAAAAAGAACGACCGAAACAGAGGAAAGACAAATGTAAATGCTACTGCTGTGGAAGGCTGCACAATCAATTGCACAAATTGCAGTTTGCACAATCAATGTCTCATCTGTCTCAAGGCCTAACAAACTTTCCTTAACCCATCTCCTCCTTTTCACTGTGCATCTCCCCTGCATGGCTGAAGTGGATTAATAAGTGAAATCAATGGATTTTACCTGGTCAGTGTATTTGATGGAAAGAGCAGTTGATCCTAATATCTTGTACACTCATAAGTGTACGTACACACACACACTGAACATGGCTCCCATTGTCCCCCATAGTAGCCTATACATGTTGGCACTATCTTAAACATCTTACCAGGCCATGAAATTCTGTGAATATAGCACTTCCTCAGAGGATATATCAAGTTTGAAGCCTAGTTTCAGTTCCTTCCTCCCTGACCTTCGATTAACATCATGGGAGTACAAAGCGTATGTGACTGTACTGTTCCTGTGTCTGTTTCAGGCTACCAAGCAGTTTCTGGAGGAAATCAACAAATGGACCAGTCAGCATGGAGTGTCACCATTGTCCTGGGAGCTGGCCGTCAAGTTCCTCATGGCCCGCAAGTTTGATGTCCTCCGAGCCATCGAGCTATTCCACAGCTACAGGGTAAGGAGAGACACAGAGAGAGAGAGAGAGAGAGAATCATTTAAATTTCAGCTAACTCACATTTACATCTGTACACAACAATAGAGGGCTCTCAGGCGACATAACACCCTTGGGCAGCCATATTGGAGGTTCACAGCTCTGACTGTGTTTTGAAACATACAACTAGTCTGTCTCAACACAATGGCTAATATATGAGCTGTTTTTTACTGGGAACTGATCATTTCACCACTGATACATTTGATTTCAGCTTGTTAGCTAGCTAGCTAACCATATCAACCATGTGTCTTGTTGTTAACACATCTGAATTGCACACTATCTCACATATCTAGTAAACGCTAGCATTGATAGTGGCTAGTAGTTGTGTGTTAACATTAACATTGTTTGCTTAGCCTGCTGGCTAGTACCAAACTGCTTTAGGTAACTGAGCTGAGTCTTCTCAAGCTATAACCCAAAGTTTTGGGGTAAGGGATATGGACAGTTTCCTGTGTCACAATAACCGAAATTCAGAACCTTATCAGACTATTCACTTTCTACATCTAACATTACTGAAATGACCTATGACATCACAATAATCTTTCTCAGGTATCTCTCTTTTTTTTTCTTGCCTGGTTGTTATATATTCAGCCATTATCTCCGCACAGTCAGTTGTACAATGGTCCTGCATGAATGGCACCAGCCATGGTTGCTGGGAGATAGACAGTATACAACTGCAAACAAATTGCTTCTCACATGTCTCGGCAGTTTTCTCCCTTTCTGATGCTTTTTGATAGTCAAAAATAGCTGATGACACAATTTCAAAGGACTTTATCCGGACAATGACTTTTGCTTAAGTGCACAAAATATGATGTTACATCCTGTGTTAGCATCCAGTGTTGTTTTATTATATCTGCTGCACACAGTGTGGAGCACTCTGACATCTGGATCAAATGCAGCAGTATTTAAATTGCCTTTTTCAAAATTAAAGATAGAATGAACGTACAAATATGCCACTAACTGATAAAAATCAGTAAACCCGGGGTGCCCTGGTGGCTCACCGAGTAGGGCGCGTACCATTTGGCTCAGGCCTTCCCGCAGTGACCCGGGTTCAAATCCGACCCGTGGTCCTTTGCTGCATGTCCTCCCCTCGCTCTCTCTCCCATACCTTCCTGTCTCTCTCTCACTATATCTCTCAAATAAAGCATAAAATGGCAAAAATAAATCTTAAAAAAAAAAAAAATCGGTAAACCCTGCTCAGATGCAGGTCAGCCCAGATGGTGTCACATGGAGCCGTCTCTCCGTTCACCCAGAGCACACAGAAGTGTCCCAACATGTCTGTCTCTGCAACACAAGGCCTTTTTCATTGAACAGATCTCTTCAGAAGCCCTAGCCAAGCAAGAGATGGCGTAAGCAGATGCACTAGAAAGCCCAGGCCAGACACACACACACACACTGAATTGCACACTAGGGGCATATTTCAAGAAGCAGCATGCAGGCTTACTCAGTTTGCCAGATAACTCTTAAGATTATCATGAAATAGCCTAACTTTGGTTTTATAATAAGACTTCATTGGTCGGTATGGCTGTGGTTATGCTGGAGTAAATGAGGAACCCGACATTTTCAGAGTTTCACAGAAGAAGGACAAGTTAATGTCTGTATCTCATACAACACAATAGTTGAAATAGATTTTTAACTTATGCTCAATAGACTAAAGTAGACTGAAATGTGGTCAAGGTAAAGGGCCAAAATGGTTAAAGGGAAGTCTTTCTGAGGAGACTGGGCTATTCAGTTCTTGGGATCTTCAATAGGACAGCTTGGGAGCGGACAGGAGGTGGATCGCTGATGTTTGGGAATGCAGCGTCCGTTCAGTTCTAATGAACATCGCTGTTTTTCTCCTTTTCCTTCTTTATTTCCTGTTTGCTTCCTAACCGCTTCCCCGAGGAGCAACGTGGAGCGAGGCTGCAGGCCCGAATGTAAAACCTACACTGGAGTATGAACGCCATATGCTTACAGCAGATGCGATAGAGAGGTGGCGGCGTCACTGACTAGGAGCGAGTGGGGACAAGATGAGAGGCATCTGAGGTCTCACTGAGGGCAGAGCATGATCAGACGTAGCAGAGAAAAGATCGCTGCCTTCCAAATGTCACTTGAATAGCAGCTGATGACCTTGGTGATATTACTACCATCAAACCGCAAAATGATGATCAGGATGAAACCTCTAGGGCAAGACTAGTGGATCAGACTGCAGGTCTCGCTGACCATTCTCATTTATTTTATGATCTGAAAAACACATCCAGATATAATCAAGCCCTTGTCCTCTGAGCCACATAATAAATACCAGGGAGTTGTGGATGAGAATGTCTCATTTGTCCCTAAATGCTCCATTCTGCAGTTAATTTAATTCTGGCCAAATCTTAACATGCCTTAGGTTGATGTTAAAATGGTGTATAATTTCATACAAAATGGGGATTTATCTGCTCCAATCTATCCACTGTAGCAAATGGAAAGTTCCCAAATGCCTTGCACAGGCTCTAATGACCTGAATAGCTCCAAGACGTGGCAGGACTTTACCACCTACCTTAGTGAAGTCTCTTTAATCACCAACGTTGGTCTCATTTCAGCCATGAATACTTGGCCTGCATAAATGCGTCTCATTTATGAATGCCTCGAATGTGACTTTGAGAAGGATTAGTCTCCCCTGCCCCGCCACACTTCATTTAACTTGGTTTAGTGCTGCGTCAGCACCAGGACAGAGGTTTGGTATGAGTAATTTGTCAGGACGAACTAAGGGGGGGAAATTTCCAGTGAGACGCTTGTTTAGTTGGGGGGGAAAAAAATACAAACAAGCAGGCCAAGCTGGCGTTGAAAGCGAGGTGGTTGGTCGGGGTGGTCTTGCGAGTCGGGCTTTGCATAAAAAAAATCAATATCTTTCAATATTGTAGCGTCTAACTGGCAACTGGGATTACTGTCAACTACGCCTTGCTGTATTTCTGAAACATGAAGCACTTAGATAAACCATTAAGCACCACACGTGTAAAAAAAAAAAAAAAAAAAAAACGAGTAAAACTTTTTTTCCTATGATGCCCATGCATTCTTGATATTTTACAGTGCGTTCTTGCTTGCCTTGGTCCTACTTTCATAGTTTGGCTTGGCAAAGGTTTTTTTGTTTTAGTCATGCAAGGTCAATGTCAGCTGCCAGTTACAGGTTGTAAAGAAAGCTACTAGATGCGGTGGAGCTATTAAGTTCCTTTTTGGAATTAAGGCAACAGGAACATGGGCGCCCTCATGATTTAACAGGCTAAGGTGCATAACATCCACTTAACATTAGTATTTTTAAACTGCTTATGACATTTGCTGCATTTTGTTCCCTCTCCCATTTGTTTCTGTCTCCATAAAAGCAATCTTAAGTCTTTGAAACAAAATGTAGACAATGTGAAAGTAAAACAGGTGGATAGTAGGGATAGTGGGATAGTAATTGTCAAGTTAAGTTTATTTTTATAGCCCTAATAACAGTTACGGTCTCAAAGTCCTTCACAATGGCCACATTATTAAACAATAAATGAAAACAATAAATGAAAACGACACCACCCAACCTTAGACACTCAGTGAGTACAAGGGAAAAACTGCCACAAAACCTTGGGAAGGGCATCACAGAGAGAGGCATCCCCCTTCCAGGACAGTCGGGCACGTGATGTTGTTGCTCACAGAAAGGAATTCAGCTCAAAGTGACGGCCTGTTTTTAGTTCAATCAAGGCTTGACTCCACCTGCTGTGATGTGTTTTCCTCAGGAAACACGTCTAAAAGAAGGAATCGTCAGACTGCAGCCACAGGAGGAACCTCTCCGCTCAGAGCTGCTCAGCGGCAAGTTCACCGTGTTGGTAAGAGTGTGTGTGTGTGTGTGTGTGTGTGTGTGTGTGGGTGGGTGTTTGCATGCATGTGTGCCTATAGATTAACCCTTAAAATCCCCTCCACATCTGCCAAACCTCAAGTGGAAAAGTCCAATTTGACGTCACGTTATAGAACAGAATTGGGCAACCGTGTGTCATGGAGGGCCAAGAGTCTGCAGGTTTTCATTCCAACCAAAGACTATCCCAGGTGATTTGACTGATCGCTCCCTCCTGTCTGGTTGAAGGTGTGGTAATCGGTAAAATCACTTGCTGCACCATGACACATGGTCGCCCATCCCTGTTACAGAATGTGAATTACTCCATAACATGACATCAAATTGGACTTTTCCACTGTACTTAAGGCAGATGATGATGTTTATGGACCATCTCAGCAGGACAGTCCCCATGTCCCCAACCCTTGTCCCATTTTATGACCAGCTTTTTCTAATTCTTGACACATGTTGTGTTACTGCGCAGATGCGTGCATTGAGTATACTGTGGGTAAGGGTTTCAGCACAGCTGTCTTTTCTCATAGAAGGCTGGAGGATATAGTTGAACTTGCCTCAATTCTAGATAACATAAAATTATTCAGACCTGGACTGAGCATACAAAATACTCCCAGACTTTCTGGTCATAGGGCTTTGGACATTTGTGCTTCTACCTTCTTCCCCATGTGTAACCTCTGACCCAAACTGAAACACTGTTAGAGGAATTTTAGGATCTCAGGGACTTGTGTACAGGAATGTGAGTTCTTTACATGAGGAATGCGGGTTCCTCGGGAGCACTTAAGTCGTGTAAGATATTGATTGATTGACCCTTAAGCCAAGGACTTCCCCTTTGCCAGATCAAATTAGCTTTTGTCAGCAAGATTACAACCATGAAAGTTGCCCCTTCTCCAACACACACACACATACGTACGCACACACACACACACACACGCGCGCACGCTCATTCCCTCTCTCCAGCCTTCCCTTCTTCCTCCCCCCGTTGACACGCCACAGAGGCATTGATTCTACACATCCTCTTGTCTGACGTTGGACTTCTCCTGCCTCAGCAGCAGGCTCCATATCCTGTTGGAGGTATTTTTAGCCCCCATGCCAGAGAACACAGGCTTATTTGCTTACAAAGGACGGTTCCGGAGTATCCTCGGTCAGTGGCTGTATTTAGGTGAGGAGCCACCGGTCCTCCTGATACAAGCAGCCCAGCACTGATCACGTTTGGGATGGGAAATATATTCTCTGTCTCTTTTCAGGGAAGTAAATGGTCTGTTGGAAGTGGTATCACTATTGACAAGAAATGCTCCTCCTGCTGAATTGTTGACAGCCCTTTTTTGGCAACTTTCCAGTAACCAGCATATGAACTAAACTGCCCCCCTGTGGTCACTGTTCATCCTTCATTTTTACATAGTATCCATTTGGCCACCTTATAGTCAAATTTAAAACCAGCCCCCATTAACACCTTTTATGTGGTTAAAAACACATCTCAGTTGATCATCAACTGATCAAACTTTCTTTGTAGATGGTATGTATTTTACACTCAGTGAGAAACTCAATGAGATGTATGCAGGATGCAGAAAAGGAAACACAAAAGAAGCAAAGAATATGAAAAGTAAACCAAGTTTTAATTTATTTTTGGTTGGTTTAGTACAGTGCCTGTGTCTGACTGCCTTGCTCATGGGTGCCAACAGCAGCACCACAGATATAGTACTGGTACATTTGTCATCCTCCCATTAGTATAAAATACAGTACTGAAACATGCTACAGTTCAGTACAGGGAAATGGCATTGCTAGTGAAAAAGTGATATGCTAGTTGAAATCTGGTGTATGCTTGCTCTCTTGTGTGCATCTGTTTTGTGTGGTTTATCCCAGAGTGTGCGGGACCCGTCGGGGGCCTCTATTGCCTTGTATACGGCCAAACTTCATCACCCCAACAAGACGGGCAACCATGTGGTGCTCCAGGCCCTCTTCTACCTCCTGGACCGGGCGGTGGAGAGGTGAGCACTACACACCAACAGCTCAGTCTATGATAACCTGACGACGTATAAAAGAGCAACATTTTTGATGGAAATCGTTCTTGAAATATTATTGGATGAATTTGGGTATCCATTTCTCTTACAAACTGAATGTATTGAGTTTTAGAATTGAAAGCTGGTGCAGGATTTACATGTGACACACAGTCTGATGTAGAAAGTCCCATTTTATTTCCCATGGTTCCCGTGGTTTAGTTGTCCATGAGGGAATCCTAAAAATGTGTACCAAAATTGACTATTATAACTATATTTTCATTTAATTTTCAATTCATAACAATTCAGGAAAAAATACTTACTTCAGTTCATCAAATCTTTCAAGACAATGGTGATTTCCATCAAAAATGTTGTTTTTTTTTACAGACAAATATTTGCAGATAGCTAATGGCATCAATATTATTCCATAGTTTCAGATCTACACAAGATATAATTTTGTACATGTCCGTTTTCTTCAAATTGTGGATATCTGTCTTTAGAATAAAACATTTTAAGTTGCTACTTGAACTGTTTTATTTAGAAGTTGAAAACATAAGTCATGATAGATCCACACCTCAGCTCACCAGTCTCACTTCTGTTTTTGCCACAGCTTTGAGACCCAGAGGAACGGCCTGGTGTTCATCTATGACATGGCAGGCTCCAACTACACAAACTTTGAGCTGGACCTGAGCAAGAAGATCCTCAACTTACTTAAGGTTAGAATACCTTTTACATATGCACAGTAAATGTATATTTTCAGTTAAATGCCAAACAAAGGGAAACGGCTGAGTAAATGAGATGCATGATACAAATAAAGATAAAGAATTGGATAGATGCAAACAGATCCATAGTAAATGCCACAAAGTATATTGAAAGCAGGTGGGTTGAATTTCTGCCATTGTTGAAGTTCATTCAGTCCCATAGAGGGCAAGGTTAATGCAAATAAATATGAAGCTGTTCTGAGTCATTGCCTGCATCCTGTGATGGAGCGTTTATATCTCGGTGGGTCGGTCTCTTCCAGGATTAAAATACCCATCTAAAGGGCAAAATGAATGGTTCATATGAATGGTTTGATGAGCATGAAAACAATGCAATATGTATACCTTGGCTGAGTGGTGCTTCTTTAGGCAACTGTGTGTGTGTACATCCAAGTGATTTGTGTTTTAAGGACCTAGCAGTATATTGTTTATAGTCAATAATAACACTCATTTGGCAAAGTCGGCATCAAATAATTGTATGGTGATATTGATACCAGAGCACAGGAACAGACAGGAGTCGATCTGATCAATTAGTAGACTACAAGTTTAATGATGCATCATCAGAGAGGAACAACATGAACATTCAGGCAGTGATGTCAGTCTCTTCCCGTACTGAGGGAGACCTGTGATACAGGGTCCATTTACATCAAAGCAGATGTTATGTCTCCACATGACTGATAATTGACTTTAAGACTAATGTTCCTGAGACGAACGAACCTGATGAGGTTCATCCTGTAAAGTCATCTGTCTGGTAATTAGAAAAGACCCAGAAAGACATGTGCTGTATCTATTCTACACATTTGACCGCTGAGTAAACTCTTATTTAACCATGTGTAAGCAGCCATGCTACTTATTCCTATAGAAGGCTTAGATGATGAAGACTATATATATGGTCAGTTTGACTACTGTTGACAAAATGTACCTTTTTTAAGTCTCTTTGGACAAAAGTGTCTGATAAATGGCGTAATGTAAAGCAGCCATATACACTTCCACCCCCCCCACTAATTAGCACTTATTTTGCACCATTGATCAGCATACATTGATAAAAAATTTACTGGAGTAATTGAGTTGTCCTCAGGCAAGTTGAATAATGTATGCAGAAGCTGATTATCACAATGTAAAGGGGAAATGGAGAAATGCATTGATACATTAATACATTAATCATGTATATTTTGGTGAGTTCAGCCTCTCAACACATAGACACACACACACGCACACAAACACAAATAATTTACTCAGAGAAGGAAACAGATCCACACCGATGCTATCTCTAAGTCACCGTCTGAATACAGAAAGAGTTTGGAGGATGGACAGCCTTCCCTCCTTTTGTTTCAAAAGCAAAGGAGAATCAGCACACCACTCTCTGAACCAGTGGCTTTCAAAAAAGGCTAAAAAAAATATATATAATTGAAAATGTCACTTGACAAATGGTTTCTTAAAATGTGTGCCGCCTCTATCCACCAGGGGGCGTTCCCTGCCAGGCTGAAGAAGGTGTTGATTGTCGGTGCCCCTGTCTGGTTCAGAGTGCCCTACAATCTGCTCAGCCTGCTGCTCAAGGAGAAACTTCGGGAGAGGGTAAATGAAAGGGCATGGTCCTCCATTTTTATTTAGTTTTTTTAATCCTTTGATTTCTCACATCTGCTCTTCAACTTTCTTATATTTCACTGGGAGAAGTTGAGTTTCTTCCCTCAGACTGTCTGTGAATAATCTCTGGGAGTTTGATGAGAGACTGTGTTTTATGGATTATGGTTTTATGATTTTGTGTTTTCTTATAAGCTTAATTTATCTGGAGTGACATACAATGAGCAAGCAGGTAGGGGTTCAGTGTCATTGACTTTGCAGGGATGGAACCTGTGATTTTTTTTTTTTTGGTTAGAGGATGGTCTCTCTAACTACTAATCCCCCTGCTGCCTCATACTGGGATGTCAAACATTCTGTCTGTGTGAGCTTGATGGTTAGATATTGATATTGGCCTTCCCTTTTATTAAATATCAAATATCGGTCCACTGCTGATATAATCAATATATTGGAGCTTCCTCTCTGACCACAGCTATGTAAAAACAGTCTGTAAAACCTGCAATAAAATGTTAATATATTTTTGTTTCCCTGCCATTGAATCACAGGGGTGGGTCACTCTGCTAACCCTAAAAGACGTTTAGTGTCATCTGATGGTCTAAATGCTTTTTTAGAGGCTTTTCCACCCTGCCAAGAATAACATTATGGGAGTAAGCGCTGAATAGGCTACTTGTAAGTTTTTGGCATGAAAATAGAAAAATTGAAATATATTAATTATTGGCTATCAGCCTTTAAAAACCCATATTAGTCAGATCCTAGTGAGCACTTCCCACTGTACTTATTCACTGCTTACATCACTCTCACATAGGCTAATTTAACAGTACGATGTTGAGCATGACTAAGAGGAAAGCCTAATTCTGTCCCTTCTGTGCCCCGTCCAAACCCCGTCCGCTCTCCCTCCAGGTTCAGATGGTGAAAATGGCAGAGCTGCGGCACCACCTCCCCAGAGACTGCCTCCCGCAGCACCTCGGGGGCCTGCTGCCTCTGGACGCGCACAGCTGGAACCAGCAGCTACTGGCGGGCCAGAACGGCCGGGTGGACCCCGTGGACGAGCTGGTGGGCATCCCCCTGGAAGACGCCTCCGTTCACACCCCGGGACCCGAGGCCATGCGCCCACAGGAGCTGCTGGCTCACCTGGGCCGGCTGCAGCGCTCGGGCATCCATCAGGAGTATGAGGAGCTCCGCAAAGAGCCGCCGCCCGGAACCTTCCACTGTGCACTGTGAGTTTACAGCAGCTGAAACATCTGCTGAAGAGTCGGGCTGATATTTGGAGCTCTGGGTATGCGTTTAATCAGTGGCTCCCAACTCCGAGCCCAAGCTGGTTTTCATTCTAGCCATTGATCTACTAAGGACTGATTTAGACTTTGAATGCAATTAAATGCCTGCACAATAGAAAACCAGAGGTACACTACCAGTCAAAAGTTTGGACACACCACATTTTTCTTTATTTTTACTATAGGTCCACATTTTAGAATGATATTAAAGACATCAAAACTATGAAATAACACAAATGGAATTATGCAGTGACCAAAAAAGTGTTAAACAAATCAAAACTATCTTATATTTTGATGGAAAATAAAGAAATTCATACATAGGCATCAACTTTACTATTTATATTTGTGTAAGGAACTAATTTCAAGCATTTAAGCATAAATGCCTTTAGATCAAAATGGCTTTAAGATAATGAAAAACATAGTACATTCAATCAGGTGTGTCCAAACGTTTGACTGGTAGTGTACTCTCAGTCTCAAGGACCAGAGTTGGGAACCACTGCATTACATAGTGGTGTGTCTGGTGCTTATCTACTTATTTGCAAATTGTCAATGTTAAGTATTGGTGGGAAGTAGGCTACTGCAGTGGTTGTCAATACTAATTGTGACCTTTGTATTGATTGTCTACAGAGCAGCGTACAATCAGGAGAGGAATCGCTATGGAGACGTCCTGTGCCTTGATCAAACAAGAGTTCGTTTGAAAGCCAGAAGGAACGAGGTTGGTGCTCCTCAATATCCTCAGTTACACACATGTTACAGGTGTCATTCATACCAACAAAGACAACTGCTTCCACTAGTAGTCGCCCTCAACTGGCCAGAAATCTGCCAAGCTTCAGAGTATAACAGACTGCCACACCACAAGTAGTCAAAATCTAGCCGGTAGTTGTTCAACCCAAGTCGTGTGTGTGACCGAACTACTTCCATTCTCACTCCTCATAACTCACTCTAGTCACACCCAGCAGCCCCAGATGGACAATGAGCTCTATAATCTGATCCAGCTCACGGCAACACTCACCTTTTTATGAAACTTTTCTCATTTTCAAGCGTTTTATTGAGTTGACATGGGATACCTTGGCTGTTGCATAAGCTTTGTTTATCTTTCTGACAAAGCTGTGTTGCTCCCACAGAGATCAGACTACATCAATGCTAGCTTCATGGACGGCTACAAACAGAAGAATGCATACATTGGTACTCAAGGTACGACAACTCGTCTCTTATCATCCTTATCAAGGTTTGGAAGTTATAGAATACATATGATTGAAGTAATGCGAATACAAAACAGCAATTAGTGTTACTGAAAAGAAAACAGTAAGTGGCTTAGAGATACCTTAGGTGATTGCTCTCTTGATTTGTCAAAAACATGTTTAAAGCATAAATGTTGTTGTGAGATTATAGGCACTAACATTATTTTACACCTCTAAAATTAATGGTTGATGATGAAATTGCAGTCAAAAATTGGATAAATTTTGTTTTACTACATACTACATTCTCTGGGTTTTGTCTATAGTAAAGGGTGATTTTGCACTTGGCTTACATTGCATTTACTATACATTTTTTATATATGCGTCTCTTCTAAAAAGTTTCTTTATAAAGTTTCTTAGATGAAGTCTTCAATGACGTCATAAATATTGTAAACAAAGATCAAATTTGGCACTGAGAAACACATTTAGCTGAGCAAGACATGCCTCATTACATTAGATCATTGACTGAAAACAATAATTGCACTTTGCTCTTCATCCAATGCTGCACTGTCTAGGTCCACTGGAAAAGACCTACGGCGATTTCTGGAGAATGGTCTGGGAACAAAACGTGCTCGTTATCGTCATGACAACCAGGTAACTTAAGTTGAATCTTAAACGGGAAAATAGTAATCAAAGCCAAAATCAATTTATGCTTTTTTTTTTTTTGCTGAGTCAAAAAAGAGATAGCAATGTCTCCTGTGAAGTTAGACAAAATTGAGACTAAAATTTAGATTTTGTAATGAAATTTGTTTCTTAGACAAATATAAATAGTGAAGTTGATGCCTATGTATGAATTTCTTTCCAAAGCCTCCATCAAATCAAAGGGTGGCTACTTTAAAGACTCTAAAATATAAGATAGTTTTGATTTGTTTAACACTTTTTTTGGTCACTGCATTATTCCATTTGTAGTCCAGTTATAATGTAACTTGACCTCCCACAAATTGCAACAAAAACAAACTCAATGGATTTTGTGTCCTCAATATGTTCTGATTGAGAGAAAAAAAGTCCTAAAGAATTGTATGAAGGGAAAGTTTTGAAAATCACCTAAATATGATCCTACCAAAAACGCCTTTTTAGCCTTTTTTTACAATGTAAGTCTATGGGAGGATTGCTCAAACCATGCCCACTTTGAACTCTAACTACTCTTTCATACTTTAAGCTAGAAACTCCATTCAAACTTTAAACGGGTCACCACGTTTAGTACTTTATTACTCTTATTCAGCTTTTTGATACCTTATGTACTTTTTGAGAAATCGCAGTTTAGGTTTTATACTTTTTTCATACATACTACATACACATATTATACATCAAACCCTTCTACAATCATATATAATACCACATTTCAGGGGTTTGTGGGGATGAGAAATCCAATTTTGAGTTTATTTTGTAATTAACCTTAATCCTACCGACTGGGGTACCCACAGACCCCAGAGGTATACTTTTGTCATATCTCACAGGTGTTTTTATTCTATCATTCCAATTTTTCATGACTTTGTCAATCAGTTTGTTCCTAATGACTTCATATAATTGTTTTCTGTTTCTGTTTTAATTAGTGCTTTTTAAAAATACCAATGTATTGGGGTCCTGGGGGACCCCAGTCAAAACCACCCAATTCCGCCTAGCAGTTTTAATAGAGGGTTAGGGTTAGGATATTGTTCTTTTTGCATGTAACCCTAACCATCGACTGACATAGTAAATGCAGCACAAGTACATCTGTATCATCGCTTTTCACGATGATGTTTTGATATCTGTCAGAGAGGTGAATTGCATGCAGCACCATTCTGGTGTCAGCTTCCTCTTGTATGGTTGACCACACAGTGGACACCTGTGTGGTCAACCATCCTGACCTCCTGGCCATTTTCAAATCCACTGAGGGAGAACTTCAGCCACCAGCAGTCTGACTATCAGAGCTCATCTTGACCAGTTCATTCTCCTAACATTATAAAATAACATTTTGAATCTATAGGCCTAAGTTTTTAATGGGAATATTAACATATTTATGTTCATCTAATATTGACCTAGAATATTAATTAGGATATGAATAGGATACTAAAAATGATGTGATCATGCTGCCATGCTAGCATTACTTACGTCAGCATGCGTTTTGAGTTGACCTAAGTGCTGTTAGAATCCTCTACCCACAATGCTTGTACAGTGTCAAAAGTGGTTTTGCTAGGTGTCAAAAGGGTGCAGTTACGCCCTTTTGACACCTAGCAAAACCACTTTTGGCTTTCAGTTTTTGTTGTTAAAACTTATGGGTCATGATTTCAGTTGTGTCCTTTTGGCACTGAAAAGATCTCACTGAGACCTTTCAATTGATATATAATACTCATATTCAACCAAAATCGCACTTAACGCCCCTTTGGCTCCAAGCCCTCGATTTGGACATTGTGGTTAATTTAAAGTTGCTTTGAGGTCTAGAGATACTACCTGAGAACCATCAGTGCTAATATGAAGTATGTAAATACAACCAGTGGATAAAAAACATGGGATCAACTTGGTATTCCCTGTTACAAGGCAGGCATTTTTGTGTACTTTTTTGGGTTATACTCACTGGATAGTCACAATAATAGTGCTCAGTGACAAACTATTACTTCTTGTTTTTGATGAGACAATGTCAGTGACTACCTGAAATGAATTATTAGCATAATTGGGTACTGATTACAGTATTATTAGATTAGGATTAGAGGTGAGTATTTCTCAGAAAAATTAACTGTTTGATATTTCCGCCTATAATAAGGCCTTATATAAAAGACTGCTGATTCACAATAGAACCATATTTTGACATTCTGGTTGCTTTGGAGTGTAGGGACACTACCTGTAGACCATCAGTGCAAATATGATGTAAATACAACCAGTAGGTAGAAAATGACATGGGATTAACTTGGTACTCCCTCTTTCAGGGCAGGTGTTTTTTTGCACTTTTTTTTGCCTGTGGTGAATCACTTCATCAATGAATTGAATGACTTTTGCAGTAAAAAGAAAAATTATGACCATCCATTTCATGAAGGGGACATGTCAAAGTTATGAAAAAACAAGGTCATGTTTTGTTCTACCCCGGGTAGGGTAGAACAAAAACTAAGGCAGTTTTTGAGGGTTTGTTCCTGCACTATATGTAGTGTTAAAGTTGTGTGAACTGGCACAGTTTTAAAATGTGTGAATTTAGTAAAAAGTACTACAGCCTGTACAGTCTGCTAGAGTGAACTGTGACATCACACACTGTAGGCTGGCTCCATAGGATCCCATTATAAAGGTTGAAAAAAGTATAAAACTTAAACTGCGATTTCTCAAAAAGTATAAAAGGTATCAAAAAGCTGAATAAGAGTAATAAAGTACTAAAAGTGGTGACCCGTTTAAAATTTGAATGGAGTTTCTAGCTTAAAGTATGAAAGAGTAGTTAGAGTTCAAAGTGAGCATGGTTTGAACAGTCCTCCCATAGACTTACATTGTAAAAAAAGGCTAAAAAGGCATTTTTGGTAGGATCATATTTAGGTGATTTTCAAAACTTTCCCTTCATACAATTCCTTAGGACTTTTTTTCTCTCATTCAGAACATATCGAGTACACAAAATCCTCCAAAGAATCCAAAAAAGAGGTTGACCCACATTTTTGGGTAAAATGCCTGGACTATTGTGCTATTTCATAGTTTTGATGTCTTTACTATTATTCCAAAATGTGGAAAATAGTAAAAATAAAGAAAAATGTGGCGTGTGTCCAAACTTTTGACTGGAAGTGTATCTTGTGTGTTTTGCAGGACAGACGAGGGCGGGCGGAAGAAGTGTGGACAGTATTGGCCTCTGGAGGAAGGGGGACAGGAGGTCTACAGCCATATGGCAGTGGTGAACCAGAGGGTGGACCACCACTCCCACTACAACCATACCACCCTGGAACTGCACAACACTGAGGTACAGCCATCAGCCGCCGCATGTATACAAATCATAACCGGAGAGTACACACCTGGGAAGTGTTTCACGGAGCAGTATTACCCAGTTTGTCAGATAACTGTGGAAAGAGAATGGTTATTGTTGAGGTTTTGAATAACTTGTCAAATTAAACTTGGATATTAGATTGTATGGCTGTCTTGTAGCCATAACAACTGATGGCATCTCTTAATGAACTAACGCTTGAAGTTATTTTATGATAATTTTGGCGATATCTCCCTGAGTAATCCTGCTTGTTGAAATATGTCCCGCGGGCTTATATGACACTGTTTGCCGGTTTGAAAAAGACAATGACTTGTCAGTTGATGTTGATCAGGAGCTAAACTTTGCTAATAGCCAGTGCACAGTCAAATAAATATAAATTTGTTGCGTAAGACCTTTGTAATGTGCTGTCTGCCCTTTTAATGCATCCCTGTACAGTCCGCCTGGAAGAAATGTGAGTTTGCAGAAAATCAAGCCCAAAAACTCCACAAATGAACCACAAATCAAAGCACAAAGCAGATCACTTAAACTATTCTTCATAATGCTGATAAGCACGGCAAAATTGAAATGTCTTCACTGCTCATTTGACTACATATCAGTGAATAAAAGCCTTGATGTACCATACAATACTTGTCAAATTACCCATAACATTAAGAAGTGGCGTAATTCTTTTTCACAGTTATCTGGCTAACTGAGTAATCTTACATCTTAAGGAAAGAGAAAATATACACACTCGGATCAAAAAGACACAATTTTTAATGCAACTTCTGGTCGACAAACTGCTGCTATATAGAGAGAAAACCTAACCGTGAAATACATCTATACTGATCCCACATCATGTATTGATTTGACAGTCAATCCACTTCCACTGCTAGAATTCACTATTTTTCACAGTTACAGCCTGATGGGAGCAATGAAGCCTTTATGTGCAGAATTCATTTTCCACAATTACAGATCATGTACGGAAATTATGGAAAAAAAAAAGAAATATATGTATTTTTAAGAATTCCTACCCAGATGGTTGGCTTACTAAACTGAACCTATCTGAATCTGATTTTTTTTTTTGTCCAATCAGACATGCGAACAAAGACAAGTGAGTCATTTCCAGTACCTCAGCTGGCCTGACTACGGCGTTCCCACCTCGGCAGTGACTCTTATCGACTTCCTGGCAGCCGTCAAGAGACAGCAGAGGAAAGTGGTGAAGGCTTTGGGACCTCAGTGGACAGGCCACCCCATGGGACCCCCCATGGTGGTCCACTGCAGCGCAGGCATTGGGAGAACAGGTGAGACCCTGAGATTATGCTTCTCCTGCAGCTTGACTGCTCATTATCGGTATTGTGTATATAATATTTCATCATATGGCTGTTGTCAGATGTTTTCAAGGATTGACAAATGTTTTTCATATTGATGCCCATGTGTTTTTGAAATTATATCATGGGGGTTTTACATGTCTCAAGGGCCCACGGGTCATGAAACTCACTCAACGCATAGATGACTATGTAAACTTTTAGCTCAAATATGAAGAAGAAACTTGGAGTTACATGGTTTTTCCAAGACAGTAGCAACATTAGCTTTATTTTCCAGAATCAGTCCACAACTACTCATACTACTACTGACAAGCCCTGTGTTTCCAGGTACCTTCTGCGCCCTGGACATCTGTCTGTCCCAGCTACAGGATGTAGGCTCTCTAAACGTATGCCAGACGGTGCGGCGCATGAGAACACAGAGAGCCTTCAGCATCCAGACCCCGGACCAGTACTACTTCTGCCACAACGCCATTTTGGAGCATGCCCAAAGGCAGGGTCTGCTCTCAGCCAATCAGTGAGCCTCTGCCCTTGCTTTTAGCCAATCCATGAGCCCTGAGATTTCTGCAGTCAATCCGTTAACCCCAAGCCCCCTGGTGTGATCAATTAGTGAGCCCCAGAAAGTTACTACTTCACAGAAGTCTTCTTTCGAAACTAGGTCATTCCTCTCTGGCAAGCCAGACCAAGACAAGACAGTGACAAGAAATGCTTGAGTATTGACATTAAGATGCATCAATGTGATTACATTCTGCCTGCCAACAATGTGACATTTTGTCTTTAATGAACGTTTCTCAGAAAACAGTTCTTTGTGTTGTGGTAGAGTGGACCAACTGCTTTTGTCTTTTGCAGTTTTGTGTTCTGTTGTCAGGTACATTGGATGAAGTGATCGAGGCAATGTTCGTTAACCGTTTGTTCATTAATGTGCCACTTTAAACTAAGAGTTTAGGGACCTTAAAGCAGTAGTTCACCTCAAAATGAAAATTCAGTCACCTACTGACCTCCATGTCGAAACTCCATTGAAGTTAGGACCATCACACACACACACACACACCGAATTAGCCCTCATAGTTCCATCTCAGCCTTCTCCCAAATGGGGTCATCTTTTTACAGCCCCAAAATTTCTCCAAACAGCTCATGCAGCATAATCCAAGTGTTTTGTAGCTGAACGATCGCACCTCATTACCTCCTGTATTTTCCTCACTGACAATACTCTGGTCATGTGTACATGATATAGGAGATAATGAGGTAAATACTGGATTTTCGAACCCACAGTGCAGTGGTTTGACTACGAAACACTTGGATTATGCTGCAGGAGCTGGTTGGAGAAATGTTATTCTTTAAAATTCATGCTTTAAAAAGATGTTGTTAACTTCAATGGTTTGGGAGAAGGCTGAGATGGAACCACAGAGGCTAAGTCACTGTGTGTTTGGTTGTATGAACTTCAATGGAGTTTCAACTGACAGAGGTGCGTAGATGACTGAATTTTCATTTTGGGGTGAACTGTTCCTTTTTAAAAAAAAAAAAAAAAAAAAGCACCAACTTTTCTCCAAATAGGGAGTTTGGTCACCATACCGCCATGCACCAACAGCATTGGTAGCTTTTACACTTCTGTGTGTCCAGTGTTTATTTAGTTCACTACAGTGCATGCCAACGCTTTAGCACATGGTGTATGTTAAGTGGCTGGTATGAGCTAGCTTTGCATCATCTCAGAAGCGCCGTAGCCAATACTGAACACAAAGAGGTGAAACTGCCACCGGTCTTTTTTTTTTATTTTTTTATTCTCACAACAAGTTGATCAAAGAAGTCGGTGTATTCCTTTGAGGTCGCACAACACATAATTTTATCTTTTATTTTCTGCTCTCACCTACTTGTGGTTGCGAGACAGTAAAAATCAAAGGATGGAGCACATCTGAAATGCTCAGGCTGTAAACTCTCAGAGGGTCATTACATCCCCTCTGTCATTACTCAGTTTTATAGTTAACGTGAATTCCTCTTTGTTCCGATTCTGTTGCAAACTTCATCCACTGAAACCCAGGCCTTCCATCTCATCTAATGTTGAGATTTCTAGGCTTGCAGCACAGACACAGACCAGTGTCCACGGCTGCTTTTGCTCACTAGCAGTGCCATTACGCTTCAGTGTGATTCTGGGAATGTATTGCTAACCCCCTCCCCACACACACACACACACACACACACACCACCCCCACCACACCTGTTGAGCAGTCCATGCTGCAGTGACTGTGCCATTGAGGCGTACATCTGTGTAAGTCATCAGTTTAAGACCTCACATGAGTAGTGCAATAGTTCTTTTTTTTTTTTTATTATTTTACACAAGTCATGTCTTAGCACTTTTAAATAACCATTCCCAATGTGCTCTGAGATTAGTCACTATGGCGATAAAGTGGAATGACGATCAAAACTTCATAGTAAATCTATAGGTCTACATGTGATACTGGGATAAGTTGAACGTTATTGTTATATTTAGTAATACATAAATATAGGAAACGCATTTAGTGACACTTTCGACTTAAGAGTGTGCGTAGCGTTTTTATTGGGACAAATCAAGAAGATTTTAACTAGAAATTAACGATAGAATAGCAAAATATTGAATAAAAACGCACAAATTTGTGCCTACGCCCAATCATGTGCTCCTTAGTCACTTGAAAGTCACAAATTGCGTCTAATGTGTGTTCTCAATATTATTGTGTTACTTGACGTTCTTCAGACTCCTGTGGTTGTAATCAATACTTTCATCTGATCCCAGTATCTTGTCATGATTAGAGTACATGTACAAAAACTGTTGAGTGTCTGTGTGTCTACTTTGCATTATGTTGTTGCTGGGTGAAAGAATGTGTTCTTTACTACAGAATTCATATTGAATTTGCTTGTAGTGAAGCATTTTTTTTTAAGTCTGCCATCCTCATGCACTCTGATTTTAGAATTATTGTTCCTTTCAATGACAAACGCAAAATGTGCCCTATTTTATTTTTCTATTGTATTCAACAACTCTGTTTTCATACAATTATTCAGGCTATACAGTTATCTACATTAATTTTATATTTGTTCTGTTATAACCTATTACTTTATCATTAGTAGGAGTATTGAATCAAGCTATACTGTATTAAATACCAACTTATGTCAACGTGTACATTTGTAATGGTTGTGATTTTATTTGGCATGTTACAAAACAGGTTTTGTAAAAGTACAATCTTATAGGGAATGTACTTTCCAATCATCACTGATCATTATTGATAATGAATGGTGTGCATTTAAATTGTCACAACAACCCCTCAGTTTTTTTTCAGCTTCAAAGAACTTTTGACAGTCTTAAATAATAATGAGCTTTAATAAACTTTATTTATATAGCGCTTATCTAAACGCAGAGTTTACAAAGGGCAAGGCATAAAAACAAATAGCAATATACTTGAAAAGAACAATATAAACAAGAAAAAATATACATAGATGTGGAGATAAAAATAGGGAATGAGAAAATGGGTTAGAAGAATAAATAAATCTGTAATGATATGATAACAAGATCAAAAGTTGGCAAGATAAAAAAAAAAAAGTGCATATAAGCAAGTCTATACAAGTCTGTGTTAAGAAGTAACTTAACTTAAAAATAGGACTATAAGTAACAAGGTTGAAAATTGTCAGGAACCTCCCAATGTGTAGAACACAATAATTTTTACATTTATGAAATTATATCATTCTTCTTCCCCTTTCTTTGCCAATATACAAAGACAGCCAAAAAATAAAAACACAAATGTCATGATAGAGCATACACCCACACTAAATTTTAATTTAGCTTAACTTTGCAGCCACCAGTAATAATATATGTGTATACACGTGTCCATGAATAGCTATTCCAAGCTCTCTACACTGAAATACTGAATCTAAACTGAGCCAAAATTCACCTCACTTGTTACAAAGTCAGGTAATGGTAACCGGTCATTTCAGCTGACAGCAGAAGGCCCACAGTGTCATTCTTCACTTCCAATAAAGTCCCGCTGTTTACAGTAGCACTCTTAACTGCTGCATACACACAACAAATACAGTTAATTGTGCTCGACTGTGGGATACACCGCCCCGCCAAAATGAGAGGTGGAAGCAACTGCATTGAGAAGGGAATGAATCTCACTCCCAGTACTGTAGGTTGAAACATTGCAGAGTAAAATTCAACGTGTGGGTTGGCCTTTTTTCCAACAATACTTAGTTTGGGTGTGGTATAATATCCTCAAGGCAAAATATTGCTCTCTCTAAGTTGAAACATGGCACCAGTAAAGCTCACCGAGAGCAAGATTCAGTGTGTGGGTAATCCTTCCATTTATTATTGACTTCATTTTACCCTGCAGTTGAGAAAAGGTCACTTGGCTGTGTGTATACACCACTGTCAGTGTTTGCAACACCATTAAAGTACATGCAATTGCTTACAAACCCTCTTATTTGAGGGCATTTTTTTCTTAGTTTGTATATATATATATATATGAAAATATCCTCTAAGGGGAGCTGTCATTCAATTTCAGCATAATAAGTGTTATTCACCCAAGGACAGTTTTTGTCAATGGAGCTGCCTGAAGCGATACATTTCAACAACATGAGAGACTTATTTTGATGGTTTCCAGCTGTGATGGAGACTTGCTCATATTCACAAATGCTGCTCAAAGCCATAAGAATAGTTGGTGAATTCTTAAATTGAGTGGTGTTTGTAGTTAAATGGAGAGAAATGTAGAACAGTCCACCCTAAAGCAGAACTCACATGGCATTTTTATCATCTTGGACCAAGTCGACTGTGTAAGCCTTTACATGTACAAGTCTTTCCCAACGCTATGAACAAGAAAGCCAAGGCTCCAATATGTGATTACATCAAGCAATACTTTCTGGATGTGTTCCACTGGCCGGTGACAGCAGGGAGATTTACATGAGATGAGGGTAAGTTCTCTGCCTTAGCGCTGTTAGCACCAAGACAGAATAAAGCACTTCGGGCTGTAAAAGCTCAAACGAGTGTCCTGAGTCCACAAAGTCAGCCTCCCATAGAGAAGTGGAGCTGCTCCATTAAGCGCCACTACATGATATCAAAAATTAAAGTCCTGAGGCTGGATTCACAAAACCTTAGGAAAAAAAAGTTTTCTTATCTGCTCTTCCCCCCCCCCAGTAACTTTAGTCTTCAGACAAATGTAAAAAAAAAAAAAAAAAAAAAAAAAAAAAGTACATATAATATAACAGATATACATTTGAGAGACAGGCTTGTCCGTTATAATAATTGCAAAATCTAAT